>NC_044037.1:222565382-222799935 GCF_901765095.1 Microcaecilia unicolor
CATTTTGCCTTCTTTACTGTGTTAAATGTTTTATTTTTCTTAGATCACCCAAAGAACTGTGTTTTTACTTTTTAAAATACTGTTTTTTGTCTTATGTACCTTTTTGTCTTGTATCCTCTTAATTCACTCCAGTTCCTCCTTTCTACCAGGACCCTTTCCAGCTTATAATCGAAAGACAAAAATGCCTATATTGCGACCTAAATCGGGAGATAGGCGTTTATCTCCCAAAAAACGAATAACGCGGTATAATCGAAAGCCGAACTTGGACGTTTTCAACTGCACTCCATCGCGGAAGCGTACAAAGTTGACAGGGGCGTGTCGGAGGCGTGGTGAAGGCGGAACTGAGGCGTGGTTATCACCCGAACAGAGATGGGCGCCTTTCGCCGATAATGGAAAAAAAGTATGCGTTTGTAGCTAGAATTTAGGGCACTTTTCCTGGACCCTGTTTTTTCACGAATAAGGCCCCAAAAAGTGCCCTAAATGACCAGATTACCACCAGAGGGAATCGGGGATGACCTCCCTTGACTCCCCCAGTGGTCACTAACCCCCTCCCACCACAAAAATGATGTTTCACAACTTTTTATTTTCACCCTCAAATGTCATACCCACCTCCCTGGCAGCAGTATGCAGGTCCCTGGAGCAGTTGTTAGGGGGTGCAGTGGACTTCAGGCAGGTGGACCCAGGCCCATCCCCCCCTACCTGTTACAATTGTGCTGCTTAATGCTTAGTCGTCCAACCCCCCCAAACCCACTGTACCCACATGTAGGTGCCCCCCTTCACCCCTTAGGGCTATAGTAATGGTGTAGACTTGTGGGCAGTGGGTTTTGAGGGGGATTTGGGGGGCTCAACACACAAGGGAAGGGTGCTATGCACCTGGGAGCTCTTTTACCTTTTTTTTTGTTTTTCTAAAAGTGCCCCCTAGGGTGCCCGGTTGGTGTCCTGGCATGTGAGGGGGACCAGTGCACTACGACTCCTGGTCCCTCCCATGAACAAATGCCTTGGATTTATTCGTTTTTGAGCTGGGCACTTTTATTTTTTATTATCACTGAAAAACAAAAACGCCCAGCTCACAAATTGTCGAATAAAACATGGACGTCTATTTTTTTCGAAAATACGGTTTGGTCCGCCCCTTCACGGACCCGTTCTCGGAGATAAACGCCCATGGAGATAGACGTTTTCGTTCAATTATGCCCCTCTTTGTATTTTATTTTAGGTGCCTTGTTTGATGTCTTTTTTTCTGTTTTCCCCCAGTTAAGTTGACAGGCACCTTGAGTTTCATTTTTACAACACCTCTGGGACTGCTCTTAGCCCCTTAGTGAGAAGCTGGATGCACAAGATTTAAGGAGTAGAGAGGTAGCCTGGTAGTTAGCACACCAGAGAAGCCAGGGTTCAAATCCTGCTTCTCTAACTGATTTTCTTTGTGACCTTTTGAGGATTACTTCACCTTCCATTGCCTCAGGGTACAGACTATAAAGGTGAAATTTACTAAAGCGTATAATTGGGAAGTAGGGGACCTGCAGTAAATAACATACAGTGGCACCCATTTTAATAAACCTACCCCTTAGTTCTAAGCCTTTTGGGGACAGGGCAATACCTGCTGTATCTCAAGGTAACTCACTTTAAGCTACCACTGAAAAAGTATGATCTAAAACCTCCCCCAGAAGATATATTTTGCATCAGGACACCTTAATACACTTTAATACACCATGCACAGCTATGTAAAATTGAATGAAGAAAATGCTCACAGTATGGAGACCATCAAATGCATTAATTAAGGAGGTTTATGGTACAAATATAAAATTCTAAACCTTATTAATAATGGCTGTATAAATAAATCATCATGTATTTCCTAGTTAGTGTTTATGCATTAACCTTTTAATTTAGAGGGCCCTCCTTTCATGCACAGTATAATGAGAAAGAATAGTCACTGAAAATACTGACTAAAGCTACCATGGTTTCAATTATTTGTATTAATGCAGGTATTTTCTCTTTGACTTTAGCATGTAACTAATAAGCATGTTCAGAATGAATGTGAAATGTGAAAGGTTATATGTCACTTTCAATATAACGAGAGTGCGTCTAACAAACCAATGTTACAATATGTTTTAAGTATGAATGCATTAATTCTCTAAATGTATTTCACCTTTCCTCATGCATCAGGCTTTTTAACTTGGATAATTTGACAGCAGCCCTTGGTCTGTCTGAAAGATTTGGTTGGTGCTTGCTTCGCACCTGCGTCTGTCCATGCATTAAACCTTGACTGCAGGACTCTCTTCACAAATGAACTGTCAGATCATTACTATGTTTGATGCAGCATAATCTGTCTTGAAATTAGAATTGGGTCAATTCAGGCTGGAATCTCACTTGCTACTGAGGCTAATATGCTCTTTGAATATGCATTCATGGAGATTCACATCCCATTTGGAATCCAGAGGGAGTACATGTTGAGAGCAGATTTTCTGAATTAGCATGTCGAGAGGGAAGGGTCCTTCATTTAGGCTTGTGCAGTTGCCTCTCCCTCATGTTCATTACAATTGCATTTCATCAGCTTTATGATGTCCACATGTCAATTGAGTGTGAAGATTTTGCACACAAAAGAGCCTCAGGGAATACGGCTTCACTAGCCAATGAGCTGATTATCATACCTCAAATAGGCTGCACTATGCTGTATCAGTAGGAGTGGAATTGCAGATTAAGATGGCAAAAGGCATCCTACAAACCACCTTAAAGAAATCAAACTGTGATTTGTCAGATCCAGAAGAAAATAAAGACAGGGGAAACAGTTGTTGGAAATAACTCACAATTCTTTAAATAACAGACAAATGTGCTATTTGTGATGAGGTAGAGGGGGTGAAAGGTTAATTAATGCATTATCAGCCCATTTATGCCAAGCTGTTTACAACTAGAAAAGTTCAATAACACACAGGCAGTCCTGCCCTGACTTACATATGTAACAAACAACCCCCCTCCCAAAAGAAATGCAATTTTTGTAATATTGATATTTAATAACATAGAAAATGTGTATATTCATATACAGTGATTAAAGATAAATATTTCAACCAATCATTACATGATTATGGGGCTCATTATCAAAACAGAAAAACATCCAAAAAGCAGCACAAAGCTGTAGATGGAGGGATGGGGGTTTTTTTGTTTTTTGGGAGGGAGGTTTTGCCAAAATGTCCAATTTGCTATTTTCAAAGCCAGGTTTAAGATGGTTTTCTATGCAGTTTGTATGCAGTGCATCCAAACCACAAGGGAACATGTTGGGGCAGGATTTGGACATTCCCAAAACTTGGATGTTTTTCTGCCATAATGGAAGAAAGCAAAAATGTCCAGGGCTAAAAGTTAGATATTTTGGTCTAGACCCGTTTTAATCATGCCTAAGTCACAAAAGGGTACCCTAAACGACCACTGGAGGTATTACGGCATGACCCCTCCTTACTCCCCCAGTGGTCACTGACCCTTTCCCACCCCTCAAAGATATGAAAGAACAGTATATACTAGCATCTATGCAGTGGCATTCCTAGGGTTGCTGACACCCGGGGCTGATCGCCGATGCGCCCCCCCCCCAGGTGCAGCGCGACCCTCCGGCGAAACGACGGACACCCCCCCGGGTGCATCTTTACCAGCTGGAAGGGTGCCACGCGTCTATTGGCAACACTCATTCCCTGCTCCCTCTGCCCCGGAACGGGTTACTTCCTGTTCCGGGGGCAGAGGGAGCAGGGAACAAGCGTTGCTGACAAACACGCAGCACCTCCCCCCCCCCCCCCAGCAGCGAAACAATGGAACCTTTTCCTGGCGAATGACACCCCCCCCCCCCCCCGGGTGCATCTTTACCTGCTGGGGGGGTGCTGCGCGCCTGTCGACTTCACTCATTCCCTGCTCCCTCTGCCCCGGAACAGGAAGTAACCCGTTCCGGGGCAGAGGGAGCAGGGAATGAGTGAAGTCGACATACGCGTGGCACCCCCCCCCAGCAGCGTGCACCCGGGGCGGACCGCCCCCACTGCCCCCCCTTGGTATGCCACTGCATCTATGACAGCTTCAAATGTTAAGGCCAGTCTTATTAGAGCACCAAGCAGATCCCTGGTGTAGCCCAGTAGTTGATGCAGTACACTGTAGAGAAGGGGACCCAGACCCATATCCCACTCTGTTACGCTTGTGGTGGAAAGTGTGAGCCCTCCAAACCACACCAAAAACCTACTGGACCCACATATAGATGACACCTGCAGGCATAAGAACTATTGTAGTGGTGTACAGTTGGGTACAGTGGGGCTGATATTCAGCCTGCAGGAGGCAGGCCAGCTAAGTCCCGCGGTTGGCGCTGAGCTCAGATATTCAATGCTGGGCCATTTCCAGTACCAGCATTGATTATCCATGGGTTTTTTCTTGGCCGCTATAAACTTAACCAGCTAAATTAATACTCAGCGTTGGCTGGTTAAGTTTATAGCGACCGAAGATAGGCCTATTTCAGCGCCCAATTTGGCCACTTAACTTGGCCAGCGAAGTGCTGAATATTCATGCATAACTAGTTATTTCGCATAGTATGACCAGTTAATCACTATTTATTTATTATGTATTTATTAGGATTTATTTATCACCTTTTTGAAAGAATTCACTCAAGGCGGTGTACAGTATGAATAAATCAAACATAAGCAATAGATAATTACAGCAGTAATGCGCTGACCACGAATATCCTGCTGAGGCTACCCAGCTATCTCCTGCTGAATAATCACAGATAGCCAGTTGGGTGCTATTTAACTAGAACTGAATATCAGCCAGAGTAAGTTTTTGGTGGGTTTTGGAGGGCTCACCATACAATATAAGGGGCTAACAATGAAATGTGTACCTGGGACTTTTTACTTGAAGTCTACTGCAGCGCTGCTCTGCTAGGATGTCTGTGTGGCCAGTCTCGTAAGAATGCTGCCCCCCCCCCCCCCATACATCCCAATGACTTGTTTTTGTGCATTTTTCCCTCTGATTTTTTTTTCCAAAAAATGGATGTGCTAAGCACAAAAACATCTATCAAATGGCCATTTTCAAACAAAAAGTTAGACATTTTTCTGGTTTGAAAATGGCCATGTGCACTACTGGGTTTTTGGACATTTTACGTTTAAAATCGGATTTAGACGTCATATCGAAAATGCCCCTCTACAGCTCCTAAAGCTTAGTCTTCAAAATGATGTAGCATTTGATGCCTAGTGTATATATATATTATTTTCAGTTAGCAAAGTTTTGTGTCTGCTCCCAAAAGCTTTTTTCAATTCTCTCTAAAATGCTGTTAGGGCAGGCACTGTCCTTTGCTTCACAAGGAGCCTGCCTTATGCTTTCATCAGGGTGATCTTAACTCACACAGATTCACTATTTAACAATGCCATCCCCTGCTTTCATCAGAAGTGGGAAGGTTGCAGCACTGAGCCCAGAAGAATGGGGGAGGAGGAGGAGGGGGCAAGTCCCCTGTGATCGGCGAAAGCTGAACATCGGTGCCAGTTTCCATCTGTCATGATAGCCTATCTCCGAACCTTCAATCTGTCAAAAGCTTGCTGCCTAGCTGAAGGCTCCAGGAGATTTGGAGCACTAAACACATTTGACAACAGCATTATCACTGCAAGGAGCCCAGCAAAATGCCATCAATGTGTTAATTGTAGCTGGCTACCAAACGTGTCACTTCCCAAACCATTTAACACAGGCCTAATTCAGCACTGTTTACAAACATATGAAATGTACCCATAATATATGTTCAGAGTTCATCTCAGTTGTGTTTTGATGGCAGAGATTTCATTTGGCTTGAATAAATTCTCTGTGCATATGAATAAATAAATCCTTCTAAATAAGATTTGCACAAAGTACTTATCTTGAGGTTGTTGAGGTAGTTATTTTATGGTAAATTTGAGATTGTTTTCCCTAACATCTCAAAGTTCTATTACATAAATGATTAATTTTGCTATTACTGTTTTTCTGTACTGGTATACTTCTCCCTTTTTTTCCTACGGCATTGTGTTTCTTGCTAGTGCAAGGAAATTGCCTGCAATGAAATATATACCATAGCAGAAGATAAATAATGAAAAATCTCTCTTGAATGTGCCAATAGGATTTTTAGCACCCAAGTAGCTAATATTCAATTTCTGGTACAATCAGTACCAGGTGTTAAATTTCTCTAGTTACTGTCACTAATGCAAATTAGATTCTTTTTCTGCTCGTAAAAAATCAAATCCACATTAGAAATTAGCTATAAAATGTAATGACTTAAATGCTATAGTGTTTTACAAATCTCTCTGCATTTCCATGGTAGATAATACTATAAAACCAAGAAAGGATAATAAAATGTAGTAGGAATGTTGAGTTATTTAAAGGCCTTTGGAGGCTCTCACTTAGAAATCTGTTGTACTATGTTGCCTTCTCATGGTGGAGAAATAAACATTTTTATGACTCAATTTCTTTAAAAAACAAAGTACTCAGCATGCATTTTAAAATTACTGTTGTCATAGCTGTAAGGATTGTTTACATTATAGAGTGCTATGCTATACTGGAGCATGTATGGGATTAATAACTTGTAACCACTGGAATTATATGTAGCTCAATGAGCCACGGATAAATGTTGAAACAAGCCATATTTATAAAGGATTATTTGCTACCAGTGCATGCTGGTTGTTAATAAATGACTCCCATAGATGGAAATATAAAGTTAGATTTTTAGCTGTGGAATGTTGATGTATTTACAACCTAATAATTTTGGGTATTACCAGTTTTACAAGAATATTAGTTCAGATTATTATTCTTTCACAGCTCAACTACTGCAGTTCACTCTATCTGAATGTTCCTTCTAAATTGTTTCAGAAACTCCAGCTATTACAAAATATGGTGGCCAGATTAATTTTCAGAATGCAGAGGTATGAAAGAGTGGCACCATTACTGATTCAACTACACTGATTGCAGTTGCAGGCCAGGGTTGAATTTAAAACAGCTTTTATAGTTTTCAAGATTTTACATGGACTTTGTTCAGATCGACAATCGAATCTTGCCTCTCATCACATAAAGAGACGTTCTCAGTTTATGATTACTCTCCTTCTAAGCTGTCCTTCAGCTAAGCATATTCACATTAAAAGATTTTCACTCCAGGCAAGTACGATCTGGAACAACCTACCTCTTTCATTTTTCCGAAACATTAGAAGAGTTTCCTTTTTCAAAAATATTTTCTACAGTAGACTATGACTGAGTATATATGTAAGACCTTGTAATCCAGCTACAAATTGTGTTACTTTCCTTTATGTTTGCTGCTTCAAGCTGTAGAGGACCTGGCAGGTTTTAAATCTATAGAATAGAATTTCCTAAGCTAATGATTGAAACAAATAAAATAATATATTTATTTATATTTACAAGGCATTTTCTACAATATTTCACTTATATTGTTGTATGTCTAATGACCAGCAGATAGAAAAGAAATCATGGAAAGCATTACTTAAAGCAGGACACAATCTGTTGTTGGAGGGTGTGGTCAAGATGACAGTGCAGTTCAAAAGAGATTTGAACAGGTTCCTGGAGGAAAAGCATAAACCATATTGTTAGCCTGGAAGACTTGGGAAAGCCATCACATTTCCCTGGAAAGGAGCTATCAAAATATATCTATATGTTGAGAATAGCTAGAGGGCATGGTCAAAGAGACTAGCAACAGGGTTCAAAAGAGATTTGGACAAATTCCTGGAGGAAAAGCTAATAAATATTGATAGACTGATAGACTTGGGAAAGCCATCACTTAATCCTGGAGATTAGTTATCAGAAATGCATCTACATTTTGAGAACTGCCAGGTACTTGTGACCCTGACTGGTTAGCTCCTGAAGATAGCCAAGAGGAGAGAAGAAAAACTCATTTATTTATTTATTTGTAACACTTATACTCCGCGCTTTCCCACTTATTAGCAGGTTCAATGCGGCTTACATAGTATAATAGGTTTACAAAACAACAAGGAATGGATACAGCTTACATATAGTGAAAGAGGTAGTTAAATAGATGTGGGAAAATGAGATGGGTGAGGTAAGGAGAACAGTCGAGGTAGGGAATGAAAGGAGGATGAGTATAGGGAGCGTATTGTAAGTAAGGCAAAATATTAAGGGGTTAGAAGAGGGATGAGTTTAAGAGGATTGAGTAGGGGAGCATATTCCAGGTTCTGTCATTATAGTCTGATCCGGGTAGGATTTCTCGTTTAAGTCAGGTCATTCGTGTAGGCTTGCTTGAAGAGGTAAGTTTTTAGCAACTTCCGGAAGGGTAAAAGGTCACTGACTCTTCGAATAGATCTTGGCAAGGTGTTCCAGAGTTGACTGCCCAAAACTGAGAAATTGGATGCATAGTATGTTTTGTATTTAAGTCCTTTGCAGTTTGGAAGATGTAGATTCAAATACGTTCGGGAAGATTTAGAGTTGTTTCTGGTTGGGAGGTCAATCAGATTGTACATGTAGCCTGGGGATTCTCCATAAATAATCTTATGAATCAATGTGTGGACTTTGAAATTTATTCGTTCTTTGATAGGGAGCCATTGAAGCCTTTCACGGAGAGGTGTTGCACTTCAAACCATGACTTACCAAAAATTAATCTGGCTGCTGTATTTTGGGCAGTTTGGAGTTTTTTCATGAGATGTGGTGGACAGAGAGCAATGATACGGAAACAGGAAAAGGAAACCATGAGGTGGGGCAGCGATAAAGTCTTTGACGATGCCAGTCCAATCCAGGTCCCTCCAGCTCCAACTTCTCCACTTCTAGAAAGGTTTCATTGTACTCACAAAGCTGAACTTCATACAGAAATTATCAGAACCGACATATTGTGGGAGAATTAAATATCACTTTATCCTCGTGTATGATTCAAGTTTTTTTTTTTGTAAAGTTTAATGGAGTAGCTACTTGGAAAATGTATGCAGTGACATAACATGAAATAGTTATTATCAAACTTATCAGGTATCATCACTTTTGGGATACACTTTCTGATAGCCTGTTGAAAGGAACTATGGTAAGAGGCTTGGAACAGAATTAAGATTACAAGAAACATTATCTTTTTGGAGCTATGCTTCCTGGTAGTGAGTCTGAGGGCATAAGATGTGCCATTAAGCCTCACATCCTTTCTCTGAAAGTGCCCAATTCAAGTCACAAATCTCAGCAAGATCCCAAAGAGTAGATCCGTTCCTTATTTATTTATTACATTTGTATCCCGCATTTTCCCACCTATTTGCAGGCTCAATGTGGCTTACATAGCACCTTAGTGGCGTTTGCCAGTTCCGGTCTGAACAAATACAAAGTGTACATAAGGACAAGGTGTAGTTGTGGTAGAATGGGGATCATATATGGTAGATACACTGGGGGAAGATTAGGTAGGAAGAGGGAGAGTTGGGGTGAGTCCATTTCGTTCTTGGTGTTATTCCCATAAATAAATATTGGATTTCCCATGGAGATGTTCATTTGTTAGCACACTTTTGCTTTGTTAGTTTGCCATAAAAAAATTCAGTGCACAATCAATTGTTTTAACATGCATTAAAAACATTTTCCTTAAATGTGTAAAACAAAAAAGTAGTAAAATTGTGAAAAATGTCCACATGAATCAATACTAAGCTGATAGTTTTCAATATGCTCATTTCTAGCTTCCCAAGACTACATAGCTAATAATGGTTTCTAGACTTTTCTTCCAGAAACTTGTCTAAATCATTTTATACCCATAAAGGCAATAATCTAACAGGAGCATGGCATTACAATATAAGATCCATGTAAGTGTCCACCAGCCAACACATTTTTCATACTAATGAAAATCTATTATGGTAGGGTGCACTGGCTGTTTCCAATTTTCTAGTTAAGCATGCTAAATCCACCAGTGAGATTAATATATACCATCAATAGACTTCTATGATGACAAATAATTTTAAGCTCTAGTGCTATCAATATATTTAGTAATTTACCAACATAAGGATTCACAATAATGGGTATAGCTATTGAACGATACAAAAACTATAGATAAACTGATGGGTGTATTGATATGACAAATTGTCAGAATATTCCATACTGTATTCCAAAATCTTTCAAGCTTGGAACATTCAAATATCATATGTGACAGATGTCCAGTTTGTGTAGAATAATGTCAACATTTGTCTAATTCTAGGCATCCAATTTTGAGCAATTTCAATGGTGTCCACAAAGCATGATGAGTAGTGAAAAATAACAATTGAGCTGAAGAAACTGACATTGTAGCTTTCAAAGCAGTTCTAGAGATGTGAGATGAGATTTACGTAATTTATTGTGGTATATGCCACATACCTCATAATATTGCCTCTGAATGTGGCTTTCATTGCATCCCATTTAGTAGCAGTAGAAACTGAAGGCTCTTTATTATCAATATAAAATTGATTGACTTTTGCTGACTATTTGCTTGAAGTGATCTTGCTGAAGAGTAGAATTAAGCCTCAAACAGTGGCGTAGGAAGGGGGGGCGGTGGGGCGGTCCGCCCCGGGTGCACGCCACTGGGGGGGGTGTCAGCTCTGCTGGTTCCCTGCTCTCTCTGCCCCGGAACAGGTTACTTCCGGGGCAGAGACAGCAGGGAACCAGCAGAGCCAACGCAGCTCCCAGCGACGTGCACTCGGGGTGAAGCGGCCCTCCCGCCCATCCCCTTTGGTAAGAATGTGCTCAGGGGGTGCGTGTGTGCGCCGAGGGGGGGTGCCGTGCTGCACCCGAGGGGGTGCACAGCAGCGAACCGCCCCGGGTGTCATCCGCCCTCGCTACGGCACTGGCCTCAATCTTAGTGTTCAGTCCATTCGGCTGCATAGTCCTCAAGTGGTAAATCCATCTTTGTTCTTGTTGTAATAAAAGAAGTTTTTTATCTCCACCCTTGATACTCCACCAGAGTTGTTGTAATACCACGCATTTCAGGGATTTGAAAATATGATTGGCTCTATCACAGTGTGCTGCTAACTGCACTGTTGTCATTTTAGTGTGAATATTGCTTTTATGTTCTTTAAGTCTGGTTACTAATTTTCTGGACGTCTGTCCTATGTATACTTTGTTACATGGGCATACAATACCATACACCACCCACTCAGATAGGCATGAAGTGTTGTGATAAAGTGTGTAACTTTTTCCGGATTGCGGATCAATAAATTCTTTTGTGTTCATCATTATGTCACACATTCCACAATTACCACAACTTTTATGTCCCTTCACCGGGACATTTTCTTCTACAGACCTTCTTAAGGCTGCAGGCGCCAAAATCTCTTTCAAATTGCGCCCTCCTATCATTATTTGAGGCTTTTCCTCCTTCAAATAAGATTGTACCACGTTAGATGTTATTTGAATAGAGATCAATTTAGTTGAAGAGTTATCAGAAAGCCAGAACTGGTCTAAAAGCACCTTCTTGGGACTGGGTAAATTGTTAGCTCTGCTAATGCTCCTTGGGTGGCATCAAACTTTTCATGGAAAAGCTCTAAAGATCTGCAAAATTTATTAGAGGTTTCCAGGCATATGGCAAAATGTAGCTCTTACTTTATACACAGTTTCAAGGAATTACTGAACTGAATGGACAATGATAAACTGGAGTAGACTTGGTAAATGTCTCTGATAATATAATGGTAACTAGATATTTCATACAAGGATTCAAGATTGTAAGTCCAAGAATTCAACAAAGAAAAATTTAAACAAGGGTTCCAAAGAATACTTTTCTAAGAACTTACAAGGCTATGAATATGGCACTAGATAAGACTTTGGCATAAGCTGTAGAGCAGGATTCAATCGAGTCGCAAGATTAAAACTCTAGGAATGGTTTCCTATGGATCTCAAGACCAGACAGGGAAACCTTGGTCTACACACTGTACGCATATGCTAGTTGTGCACAGGGAAAGAGAAGCGAAAAAGAAATCTCCAGACAACTTGAATACCTGGGTTGCTTTCCCTATGAAGCCACAACGTCCAAGTTACCCAGTTTCCAGATAGAGAGATAGGCTAGATCTGGATTTCTGGCATTCTCATCTGGTACATTATTAGGCTCATTTTCAAAAGAGAAGGACGCCCATCTTTCAACACAAATCGGAAGATGGGCGTCCTTTTCACAGGGTCCTCCAAATTGGTATAATCAAAGCCGATTTTGGATGTCCCCAACTGCTTTCGTCGCAGGGATGGCCAAAGTTCAAGGGGGCGTATCGGAGGCGTAGCGAAGGCAGGACTTGGGTGTGCCTAACACATGGACGTCCTCGACCCATAATGGAAAAAAAGGGCATCCCTGACGAGCACTTGGACGACTTTACCTGGTCATGTTTTTCTTATGACCAAGGCACAAAAAGGTGGCTGAAATGACCAGATGACCACTGGAAAGAATCAGGGATGACCTCCCCTTACTCCCCCAGTGGTCACTAACCCCCCTCCCACCCTCAAAAAATATCTTAAAAAATATTTTTTGCCAGCCTCTATGCCAGCCTCAGATGTCATACTCAGGTCCATCACAGCAGTATGCAGGTACCTGGAGCAGTTTTAGTGGGTGCAGTGCACTTCAGGCAGGAGGACCCAGGCCCATCCCCCTCCCTACCTGTTACATTTGTGGAAGAAACAGTGAGCTCTCCAAAACCCACCACAAACCCACTGTACCCACATCTAGGTGCCCCCCTTCACCCATAAGGGCTATGGTAGTGGTGCACAGTTGTGGGGAGTGGGTTTTAGGGGGGTTTGGGGGGCTCAGCACACAAGGTAAGGGTGCCCTGATACAGAAAGAGTAACAGGGGAGGTGGAGTTGAACAGGGGAGGTGGAGTTGAGGAATAATAAAGTTATCAATAGAAATCAAACAAAAGAAAACATGGAAAAGAAAATAAGATGATACCTTTTTTATTGGACATAACTTAATACATTTCTTGATTAGCTTTCGAAGGTTGCCCTGATCTGATGAAGAAGGGCAACCTTCGAAAGCTAATCAAGGAATGTATTATGTCCAATAAAAAAGGTATCATCTTATTTTCTTTTCCATGTTTTATTTTGTTTGATTTCTATTGATAACCTTAAGAGTGGACTAACACGGCTACCACACCTCTCTACTTAGGAATAATAAAAGAAGAGATTTTGAGCGGGAAGATGTCCTTGGTTAACCTGGCTGCCTAGATAGGCATAGAAAGGAGGATTTGTTTATATGTAAATAGCCCAATTTAAGAGATTCCCTGTATATACACCCTAAGGAGGAAAAGGACCCGAATAAGGGTCCCTGGAAATGTTAATAGTCTTGACACTGAAACTGTAGTGTTACAAGAAATGATTTAATTTGGGGAAAATAGCTCTAGAGCAACTCGCCACTGCTTATAATTTAAGAGCAGGTGCTGTATTTATATTGATTTCTCCACCAATCACCAAAGGTGATAAATGCAATAAATTAAATAAATTAAGTATACTCAGAACACAAAGAGACCGTATTTTTAGCTTCAAAAAGGTTGATTTAATATACAATTGCACACGAGAGGTAGGTTTTAAGAAATCTTTACAGGTAATCTGTGCTTAAAATAGAACAAAGTAGCAGGTAGGTTAACTTACAAGTCCTTGTTACAAGCATGCTGTGGTCCAGCTGATTGATGAGCACATGTTTCAGGAGCAAGGCATCAGCAGACCCCAAGAGAGCAGCAGGTCCCAAGAGGAGGCAGGTTCCAAGAGGAGGAGGCAGTTGATGAGAACCTGACTCTTGGGAAACAGCTTGTCCTTTTATATCTTGCAAGCTGCAGGAGGATATGCCATGTGGATCTTTGTCCTGGTTTCCACACGACCCTTGAGCATTTGCAAAGCACTGTGGTATCTTGGTCTCATGTCTGCACACGACCCCTGAGTCTTGGTCTCATGTCTTATGACATCACGAGACTTACAGTCTGGATTTTCTTTTGATGTCCTGCTCAGTCTCTGGGGCAGATACACATTACAAGTCCTTCCTTTCTGCACATGTCTGAAAGCTGATGGGAGGGGCAGGTATACCTTTGACAAGCAAATGTCCTGTTTATGCTTCCTCTGAGTTCTTTGTTTTATTCAGGTGCTGCCCACCTTAGTCATGCCTTTGTTAGGTGGGAGGGCAGAGGAAGCTCTTTTGTGTTTGTTAAGTGTTTGTAGTTAACTATCCCTGCTCTCAGAAGTTCCCAGAAAAAGGAATGGAGAGAGAGGGGCTTGAAATGAAACTATTCTCTCTGCTGCCGTGTCAAATATATATTTTTAAAAGATACACAAATATATTGGTGTATATATAATCCAGCAAATATGCTACATATTTCAGTAATAAACTGATACCATTACAGTAGGAGAGCTGAAACATTTGGATTGCATTGAAGGAAAGTTCAAGTTATTAACTGCCTGTTGCAGCCAAGTTAATAAAAGTTAAGTTTGTTTATAAAACCTCCTGAAGTGCAGCGTGGTTCCTGGATGAAAGAGCAGAGCAGAACCCTGCCTGGTAAAGTGTCTCCCAAACCACTGGATCGCTATTCCGGACCATCGACCCCCCCCCCCCCCCCCCCCCATGGCTCACCTGGAGTTTGATTGAAGGCTCAAGTGTGGTCAGCATGGACTGAACGAGCAGTGATTGTTTTATGGGCCCAGAACCAGAGCTAGATCCAGTTGAGACCCGGGCTACATAGATAAAAAAATAGGATCGCATAGGTAAGTTTTAATCTCATTGTACTTCCAAGAAGTGCATTCAACAGAAAAGAGCAAACAAGGATAGCTGGAAACAAAGTGTTTGAAAGAAGCTGGAATCCTTATGCATCAGGAAGCAAGCAAAAAAAAGTATTATAATAATAATTCAGGAACCAAATGCAGGGCTGGAGAAGAAATCAGACTGAAGTATCAAGACACGAACAATGAACCAGCAGTTTATAGAATATGCCAAGAACCCATCCATGTGACTAAATGTAGTCGCAGGCAGTTATGCCAAGTAAGTGTAAATGCTGATGCTTAATTAGGTGTGGACTGGGTGTATTCTATAACAATGCTCATAGATTTTAGAAATGCTTATGACCCTCCCATTCCACATCCATGGCCGCCACGATCCCTTTTCAACTATATGACTTAGAATTTATGTGCATCATATTACAGAATATGCTTAGTCAGTTGTGTGCATACATTCTAATTAATGCCAATTAGTGTCAATTGGCTTGATAATTGGCAATTATCAGTGTTGATTGGCTTGTTAACTGTTGTGTGTGCAAATCCAGAATATGACCAGATTTGCTGAATTATAGTTATGTAATGCAAGGTTCCATATTAGGAGTCATCGACCAGGAAATGGATCTAGGCTTCATTGTTGATGATACGTTGAAACCCTCTGCTCAGTGTGCGGTGACCACTAAGAAAGCAAATAGAATGTTAGGTATTATTAGGAAAGGAATGGAAAACAAAATGAGGATGTTATAATGCCTTTGTATAGCTGCATGGTGCGACTGCACCTCGAATATTGTGTTCAATTCTGGTCACCGCATTTCAAAAAAAGATATAGTGGAATTAGAAAAGGTGCAGAGAAGGGCGATGAAAATGATAAAGGGAATAGGACGACTTTCCTATGAGGAAAAGCTAAAGTGGCTAGGGCTCTTCAGCTTGGAGAAATGGCGGCTGAGGGGAGATATGATAGAGGTCAATAAAATAATGAGTGGGTGGAACGGGTAGGCGTGAATTGCTTGTTTACTCTTTCCAAAAATACTAGGACTAGGGGGCATGCAATGAAGCTAGAAAGTAGTAAATTTAAAAAAAATAAGGGAAAATATTTCTTCACTCAACGTGTAATTAAACTCTGGAATTCGTTGCCAGTGAATGTGGTAAAAGCAATTAGCTTAGTGGGGTTTTAAAAAGGTTTGGATGGCTTCCTAAAGAAAAAGTCCATAGACCATTATTAAAATGGATAGGATAAGCAGCATAAAATATATTGTTCTGTTTTTGGATCTTGCCAGGTACTTGTGACTTGGATTGGCCACTGTTGGAAACAGGACACTGGGCTTGATGGACCTTTGGTCTGTCCCAGTATGGCAATACTTATGTACTTATGCACGCGCAGCTTAAGTCATGCTATATAGAATCTGGGGGTATATGTGCACGTTGTAACTCTGTCACCAACTCAAAACAATGGACAAGGTTTACCAAAATTGAGGAAAAGCAGAAACTCAAATACAAACCCAAGAAAATACTTTTATCTTATCTAGAATAACACCAAAACAGTTAAATGTATTAATTATTATCTCATGGTAGGAAAAGACTTCAGAGCGACACTGCGTACTGAAATACAGCAAGTAGAAATAGAGGGGCATTTTCAAAAGGGAAGTCCAAGTTGCGATTTGGACGTCCTTGCAAAACGGTGACATCTAGGGGCGGGGAAACCCATATTTTCGAAACAATATGGACGTCCATCTTTCATTTCGAAAATACCATCAGGGACATCCAAATCCTTAAATTTCTCCATCCCTAGATTTGGACGTCCCTAGACATGATTGTTTCTGATTTCCGGCGATTTTCGAAACCAAAGATGTCCATGTCAGAAACGACCAAATGCAAGCCATTTGGTCGTGTGAGGAGTCAGCTTTTGTAGTGCACTGGTCCCCCTGACATGCCAGGACACCAACCGGGCACCCTAGGGGGCACTGCAGTGGACTTCATAAATTGTTCCCAGGTACATAACTCCCTTACCTTATGTGCTGAGCCCCCCAACCCCCCCCCAAACCCACTACCCACAACTATACACCACTACCATAGCCATTACCAGTGATGGGGGACACCTATATTTGGGTAGAGTGGGTTTGTAGTGGGTTTTGGAGAGCTCACTGTTTCCTCCACAAATGTAACAGGTAGGGGGGGTATGGGCCTGTCTGAAGTGCACTGCAGTACCCACTAAAACTGCTCCAGGGACCTGCATACTGCTGTCACGGACCTGAGTATGACATCTGAGGCTGGCATAGAGGCTGGCACAAAATATTTTTAAAGATGTTTTTTGAGAGTGGGAGGGGGTTAGTGATCACTGGTGAAGTAACGGGAGGTCATCCCCGATTCTCTCCGGTGGTCACCTGGTCATTTCAGGCACCTTTTTGAACCTTGGTCGTAAGAAAAACAGGTCCAGGTGAAAACGTCCAAGTGCTCATCAGGGACATCCTTCTTTTTTTCCATTATGGGTCAAGGACATCCAAGTGTTAGGCACTCCCAAGTCCCGCCTTCACTACGCCTCCGACACACCCCCTTGAACTTTGGCCGTCCTTGCAACTGAGTGAAGTTGGGGACGTCCTAAATCGGGTTTCGATTATACCAATTTGGACGTCCCTGGGAGAAGGACATCCATCTTCCGATTTATGTCAAAAGATGGACGTCCTTCTCTTTCGAAAATGAGCCCAATAATGCACTTTACATCTCTTTGTTGATGTTTGCTTATGATTGTATTAAAAATATAGACGTTTTTCTGACTAATGATGGCAAAGTATAGCAGCAAAATAATACATTTAACTGTTTCGGTGTTACTCTAGCTATGAAAAAGTATTTTCTAGGGTTTATAGTTGAGTTTTTGTTTTTCCATAAATTGTAACTGTGCACCCTAACTCCTCTCATGAATGCACCTACTCTAAAGTCACTTACACATATGTACCTAATTGCAACATGTGTACTTTTAGATGTGAGGTAATTTTATAAAGAGGGGAAGGGAAAGGGGGATGGGGTTTGATATATCGCATTTCTGGGGTTACAATCAAAGCAATTTACATATTATCTACAATTACTTATTTTGTACCTGGGACAATGGAGAGTTAAGTGACTTGCCCAGAATTATAAGAAGCTACAGTGGGACTCGAACCCAGTTCCCCTGGTTCTTAGGCCACTGCACTAATCATTAGGCTACATCTCTCCTCTACATATGTAAAACAACATTTTGCATGTAAAAATGGTTTATAAAATTACCTCTAATGTGAAATTTTAGACTTCTTCTTTCATGTAAGGCTTTTAGATCAGTGAAACAGAATCTAATACATTTTCTTTTCTTTCTTTTATTTTTTTTTACTTTTTTAATAATTTTTATTTATGAAATATAACTATGATACATCTCGGTAAATACTCATTACCAAAAAGAGCTGTACATAAGATAAATTTAAAGTTAACAAAATACACTACAGCTGCAAAACAAAGTCCACTGTCCCCCAATTCTATACAGGTCACCAAAATTTTATGCACTAATTTGGCCATGCACCCAATTTGTGCATATAATTTAATTGAATAACAAGCCAATTAGTGTCAATAATTGGCTTTTTAGCAAGTAATTATTAGCACTAATTGAAATCAATTAACATGTATACACATAAATTTAGGCACATGATCTGCATCATGGGCCTTTCAGGGAGGAGCGTGGGCATAGATTCCAGTTACATGCAATTATAGAATAAGGGGGTTCCATGCATTAATTTAGGTGCAGGCATTTGTATCACATTTTCATTGGTGCAAATGGACATGCCTAAATTTACACGTGATCCCTGCTCTTAAGCACTATTCTATAAACCGCACCTAACTTTAGACATAACTTTTAGAATAGTGTTTATCCAAGTTTTAACCTGCACCGATTTTTTTAGGCACAATTTATAGAATTCACCCCCATGTGGGGAACGGAGCATCATAAAGTAGAGTTCATACCCTAACTAGAGTAGCTATTCATCATATATTAACTGGCAGACTTTAAACATTTTGGTTTTCCACAGGGAACGAAGAGTCCCAACAACTGAAGTCTTATCACTTAAAAAGACAGATAATTGTGAAGACTCAAAAAACACATATTTCACAGTATTATAAACAATACATTTACATAGAAACTTCAAAAGAAATTGGGCCTCAGTGTGGTTCACCCGTGAGTGCCTTAAAACTGCTTCCCCTTCTTTTATGAGTAGCTCTTGAAACACCAGGAAACACCTACAGCTCCAATCTACAGTACAGTTTGAATCTGGCACTAAAATATTTCTTTAATACTAGATCACAATTAACCATCAGGAAAAAAAAGTTCCAATGAACCTAGTTCCCTGTAAATTAAACCTTTGGTTTTGTGAGCCATCCAAACTATCCAGTGAAACCAAAGGGTCATGAGGTTTTATCTCAGAAATGGAATATGTGATATAATAAACCCTAGTTAAAACCGACAGGGTCTCTTTAACAAAACCCAAATTCTCTATCAAATATTCATTCAACATTTCCAATATAGATATGCCTTCTTTCTATGGAAAATTAATAACCCTTAGATTCTTACTTCTCAAGATATTTTCTAAGGATTCCAGTTTTTATGTAATACCAATTTATCTTTATGCATGGCAGTTTGTAACATTTCAGATTTCAAAACTCTCCTTTCTAGTTTTACTATTACAGATGGATTTGACATACTGCCTTTCTGTGGTACAACCAACCTCTTTACATTTCTTAAATGCAGATACTTTAAGGTAATATGTTCAGAAGTTCACTCATACTTGTTTATTCACATTTTTAAACTGCCCAGCCAGAAGCCTTCCTAAGTTAGTTATTGCAAGCCATACTGATTCCAGTGTTATAATTTCTGGTTTCCCGATCAATAGTGTCTCCAAAGGAGCTTGTTCCTCAAAGGTTGAAGTTTGTGCCAAAAATTCCATACTGGGTGTACAGATGGTATCTTCCCCTAACCACGGAGTTCTCTTCTAACAATTTTGAACTCTGAATTGGTGTCGCCTTACAGGCTTCGTGGATACCATTTAAATTATTCCCCTGCTAGCCACCAGAAACCTCCTCACTAGGCACTCCTCAGCAGGGCCGGTCTTAGGGAGAGGCGACCGAGGCGGCCGCATAGGGCCCCGCGCTTAAGGGGGCCCCGCGCGGCGCGCCTCAACTGTGCCTCTCCCCGCTCGCTCGGATGTCGCCGTCGGACCACAACAAGTCTAGAACCACCAACCACCGCGCTGCCATGATGCCATCAATCATCATAATCCAATCCCACTGCAGCTGCTCGCTTCTCCCCAGACCGCGATCATCGCTCGCTCGCTCGCCACCCCCCCTGCCAGCTTCGCTCACCCAGCTTCCCTTCCGCCTTCCAGTGTCCCGCCTTCCGATGATCAGATACTCATACTTCCTGTTTCCGGCGAGGGCAGGCGGGAGTCATTGAGCGGGAAGGAGCTGGAGAGCATGGTCGGACTGAGCGGAGGTGAGCAGCCTGCAGCCATCGGGAAAAGGAGCTGGAGCCAGGGAGCTTCATGGTCTGGTCGGAGGCGGAGACTAGAGCGGAGGTGAGCAGCTTGAGCCATCCTTACTATTGCAAAAGTATTCTCCCTTTCCCTTCCCCAACAAACTCTGATTGCAACTGAAGTAGGAAGAAGCAATTTACGAAAAACAGACTGTTTTGGAGACTGGAAAAAATTGTGAAATGAGCAGCTTATTAAATATGTCAGGTTTTGTGTTGTATTTTTAACTTTACTAGCTCAGGTTGCTTTTGTACCTGTTTCATATATTTCATTTCCCAAATGTGACACTGTGCTAGAATCAAATTGCTATATTTTCCACACACTAATCAAACTCATGTACTTTTGATCTTTCTAAGTCACGATGTGTAATGCCATTTCCATGAATTAAGATTCACCTGGGAAGCTGTAACATTTTACAATGTATCAGAGATGTCTCATGCACTGAAATATTGATGCTAATGAAATCATCTCAATAGGAAATGCACAATATTGCTGTGAAAGGTAATATTGATAGCTGATTTCAATATGCCGGATGATGATTTGTATATCCCTACTGTGGTATTATCTTGAAGTAGGGAGAGCCTAGAACCTTTACAAGGAGAATTGCTCCAGAACCTGGTAATGGAACTCAAGTGGGGCCATATTGGACCTGATGCTTATGAAAGGAGAGAATGTTTATGATGTTAGAGTGGGTAATCACTGGCATTCAGTGGGACTGAATTACTGCTGAAAAGGTTCTGACCTGAGAAGAGCATATATTTTTAGTACACTCCTTGAGTCTATTGATAATGATAAATAGTGGCAGTGACTTGGTGAAAAGTTATTCTGATGATTGTGTAGCAATGCACCGACAGCCACAGAGCAATAGATTTGAGACTGCAAGCTGGCCCTGAGCTTGAAAAGGTGGCTACCCAAGAATGTAAGAAAAAACATGGTCGACTAAGCACAGCTTCATGTCACTGACAGTGGCCAATCTGGGTCCCCAGTATACAGCAGATCCCTATTTCTTAAGGGTCATTTCTAGGAATGAGCGATGGCCATTGTAAGGTCTCCACTAAATAATCAGACAACAAAGGTAGAAAAAAGTATTTTATTCAGAATTTATTAATTGGAATATGTCAGCTTTTGGAAATGTGCATCTGTGATATTTTGCATGTAAGTTTCAATTTTTCTAGTATTGCTGCATGCTGAGTCTGACTTCTTGAGGTAGCTTTCCAGTTCAGTATTTTACCTTCATATCTGTTGTGTCATGTGTTTTTCATGTGTGATCAAGGTGCAGTATCCTGCTAGCGTGTAGCATTTGCAGCCCTTTTTGTCTTGTTTTTTTTACGAGGTAGTGTAATGGTGTTTTAGAGCCTGGTGTAATTACAGTTCTGCCTTTCCACGCAAAAGGTTTTAGCTCGTTGGTAATGGTAAGGATATGAGTGTGTTTTTGCACAAGTTTGTGTATAGTGTTTTATTTTATTTTTATTTTATTTGCTACATTTGTACCCCACATTTTCCCACCTATTTGCAGGCTCAATGTGGCTTACATAGTACCGTAAAGGTGTTTGCCAATTCAGTTGATAACAAATACAAGATTATATTGTGGTCAAATGAGGTAGGTGTGAATCAGGCGTCATGAAGGTCAAGGGAATGAAGATTGTAAATTGTCCAGTACGATCATTGGTTATGCTGTGTGCAGTCGAGAGATTGTGTGTCCGCACCTCTGACCCCCCCCCCCCCCCCCCGGGGTTATGAGAATTGGAACTACTAATTGTAGTTGACTTGAACTGAATAATTTCTGGGGAGGGGGGGTTCATAATAGCATTGTGCTTATTATTTCAATCAGTTTTTCTGTACAAATTTAGCTTCATTTGCCTTTATTTGAAATTTCATAAATAAAAAATGTTCTAAAAATTTAATAATCAATAGGGTGGAGCTGGGGTGGGAGCGGGGCTAGGGCGGGGCTAGGATGGGGCCCCACCAAATTGGTCTGCATAGGGCCCCGCACTTGCTAAGACCGGCCCTGCTCCTCAGGGCTCAAGTTGGTTTCAAAAGCCAAGGAGGACGCTGTCTCTCCCAAGGCAGGCAATCCCTTCAGTGGCTGCTCTACAAGGCTCCAGATGAACCCAGATAACACTCTACAAAATTATCCGTAGGACAAAGAATGGGTAAGGGAGTCAACAGCTTCACCTTTGAGTGTGTCCTTTCTGTTTACCCATTTAGGAGGCAAATCAAACAAGAGCAACTGGAGCGTTGCTTAGCAAGCTTAGGACCTCCATCTTGCTTTGCTCTAATGCATTTTCAATTGTATTATGTAGAATGTGAAGAAACGTATAAGAATGTGAAGACTTTTGAAAAGCACCATAAATGTGTTTCAAAATGAAAATAAAAAGATCTTAAAGTAGAGAGCTTACACAGAGAAGTGTTTTCCTTCAATTATTTTGCCTATTGGAAAAGCAGTCGGTTGTAAAGACTGAGGGAAGACACTAATGTGATTCAATCTGTGTCAGATTAAAAAGCAATGCATTCAATTTTCTTCCATGTTCCCTTGGAAATTTTCATAACACTGAATATTTTGTATCTGATGTCTTCTTATATGCTTTTGCTAGGTCGGAATTCATGGGTTCCTTACTTAACAGGCTAAAAAGTCTCATGTGGCCTAGTTTTAACAGATGTGGTTAATGTAACATAACATAGTAGATGACGGCAGAAAATGACCTGCATGGTCCATCCAGTCTGCCCAACAAGATATGTGCTACTTTTGTGTATACCTTACCTTGATTTGTATCTGTCATTTTCAGGGCACAGACCATATAAGTCTGCCCAGCACTATTCCCGCCTCCCAACCACTAGCCCCGCCTCCCACCACCGGCTCTGCCACCCAATCTCAGCTAAGCTTCTGAGGATCCATTCCCTTGGAACAGGATTCCGTTATGTTTATCCCACGCATGTTTGAATTCCATTACTGTAAACAGATCAGTGGTCAGATCTTGATATGAGTATATTTCAACATAATGAAACAATGGTTACAAAGATGATGTCTATGCATAAAATCAGCTCTCATTTTCTTTTAGGAAGCGAGCCAACCCTTTTTTAAACCCTGCTAAGCTAACTGCTTTTCTACCACATTCTCTGGCAATGAATTCCAGAGTTTAAATACACATTGAGTGAAGAAATATTTTGTCAAATTTGTTTTAAATTTACTACTTTGTAGCTTCTTTGCATGCCCCTATTCCTAGTATATTTGGAAAAAGTAAACAAGTGATTCACATCTACCAGTTCCACGCCACTCATTATTTTAAAGACCTCTTTTCTCCAAGCTGAAAAGTCCTAGCCACTTTATACTTTCCTCATTTTTGTCGCCCTTCTCTGTACCTTTTCTAATTCCACTATATCTTTTTTGAGTTGTGATGACCAGAATTTCACACAGTATTTGAAGTGCAGTCACACCACGGAGCGATACAAAGACATTATAACATCCTCTTTTTTGTTTTCCATTCCTTTCCTAATAATACCTAACATTCTATTTCCTTTCTTAGGTACCACCGCACACTGAGCAGAGGTTTCCAACATATCATCAACAATGACACCCAGGCCCAGATGCACAAAGTCCACGCTAAAAGCCCTTCTCTTACTGATCCCCAGTTGCTGCTTACCGATTTTGTAAACAACGGGCATTCATGAAGGAAATCGCACGCAAATAAGCTGCTCACTGTTAGCACATTTGCATGTGATCTCCTTCCAGCCAATCAGTCAGCAGAGCAAGCACAGAACAACCAAGCGTTAAGCATGGCTGCTCTGCATATGTCACAGATGAGTTCATACATGCAGACAAGCTGCATGTATAATAGCCGTCTACAGCACTTGCCTGCCTGCCTTGAAGTGCCTGCTTGCCCACCAATCACTGGTGTGATTGGTGAGACAGACCAGGACTGTGTAAATGGGTCGGGAAATGAAAAAAAAATGTTTTCTGTTGGAATTCAATTCCATTTCAAACCGGACCTTTAAAAAAAATGAGAAATCACTTTTTTGAAGAGACAGGCTTGTATTTTCCCCTATCCCATCCTCTTCAAGTGCTTCTGGAAGGAGTAACACTTCCTACCCTACAATGCCAGCACCAGATGAGAGCAAAAGGGCAGAAGGGAGATTTCCAATAGGCACAGAGCAGCTCCTGAAATCATCTTCCTTGCACCAGCAGCCCAGCCATGGATTAATGAGAGCTGCAGACCTCCTGTTAGATTGCCACAGTAAAGGTAGGGACTGCTTTTGTGCATAGAGTCAGAAAACAGCTGTGCATCACCTTGCATGCACATTATAATAGTAATTAGCTCATTATAATAGCTTTGCATTCCGTTTTCGTTATCTGCTACCGTGACAGGAAAATGGCTCGGAGAACCCCTTTGTGCATATCTTGTTTTACTACTTGCTCACTAAACCAGCTAGGTCTAGTGCATCTGGGCCCTAGGTCCCTTTCCTGGTCAGTGACTCCTAATGTAGAACCTTGCATCACATAAGTATAGTTTGGGTTCCGCTTTTCCACGTGCATCACTTTGCACTTGTTCACATTAAATGTCATCTGCCATTTGGATGCCCAGTTTCCCAATCTCTAAGATCCTCTTATAATTTTTCCACAATCCTCTTCCAATTTAACAACTTTGAATAACTTTGTGTCGTCAGCAAATTTAATTAACTCACTAGTTACTCCCATCTCTAGATCATTTATAAATATGTTAAAAAGCTGCGATCCCAGCATAGACCCCTGGGGAACCCCACTATCTACCCTTCTCCATTGAGAATACTGACCATTTAACCCTACTCTCTGTTTTCTATCTTTTAACCAGTTTTTAATCCACAATAGAACCGCACCTCCTATCCCATGACACTCCAGTTTCCTCTGAAGTCTTTCATGTGGTACTTTGTCAAATGCCCTTTGAAAATCCAGATGCACAATATCAACCGGCTCACCTTTATCCACATGTTTGTTCACCCCTTCAAAGTTAGATGCACAACTACCTTCCTTTCCCGTTTGTTCTTCCCATCCCTACTCTTTTTACCTGGTCTGTATGTTTCTTTGTTTTGAATGGTATCTGTTTCCTATCATGATCTGTAGTCTGTAAACCGCTTATATCTGCCAGTTAGGTGAGGCAGTATAACAAGTCTAAAAATAAACATAAACAAAACAAACTGCAGACTTTTGCTTGTGCTCTATAATGGCAAATGTGTGTTATAGAATTTGTGCTCAGTGTGTATCATCCCAGCAACGAACTTTAGGCGAGTTATAGAGAATTACCCCCATAGTTTATTTATTTATTTATTTATTTTTTGCATTTGTATCCCACATTTTCCCACCTATTTGCAGGCTCAATGTGGCTTACAAAGATCTGTCATGGCATCACCATAAGAACATGCACATACCCTTGAGTGGAATCTGGGCGAAGCGTAGGCAGGGCATGCAGTTACATGCATAAATTATAAAATACTATAATTTATGCATGTGTTTTACTAATCTAGGTGTGAGCATTTTCACCAGCTCTGTGACTGGTATAAGTGGTAACACCTAAATTATACTCACGTATTGGCACTGCTTTGCTAGTATTTGGATTTATCCTCAATTCTCAACATTCCTTCTCTTCCCATATCTCCTCTGTGGTGTGTTCCTGCTTCTTTTCACCTTGCATATAATATTATTGGTGACTTTGCATGTGCTACTCTTTTAAGTGCTCTGTTTACATCTCAGCTTGATTATTGCAATATAGTTTATGCCGGTCTCCTGTTGTATCTTCTCAAAGGGTTTCAAGCTGTTCAGAATACCGCTGTTAGCCTCCTTACATGCTCTCATCGCTATGATAGGGTTTCTCCTCTCCTAGCTCAACAACAATGGTTACCCATACCTTACAGGATACAACATAAAATATTAACCTTATGCTATAAGGTTCATCATTCAGGTTCCCTTCCCCCACCCTCTCTTTTCTGACCCTGTCTTATACCCTTTCTTGATCTCTGTGCTCCGCCTTCAAACATCACCTTACCTAGCCCTCGGTCTATTGTTTGTGGCTTGATTTCACCCGACATTCAGCTTTTTTCTATCTTTCCCCTTCTTTGTCTTCCTCAGATCATCAGGGCTTTCTACAGGCACACTTGTTTGCCCTTGTTTTTTGGTTCCCTTCCCAGGATCAGCATCTAGGATGACTGGTGGTGACAGCTGCTGGTTCCATTTAATACTGAATTTGAATCTCTGCACTTTTTTTCCACTTTCCTATTAATATGTTGTAGTTCTTTTCCTTTGTCTGTTTGATTTTATTGTAAACCTCTTTGATTGGTAATCTTGTGAAAAGGCGGTATACCAAATGACCAAAAAACCATTAACCACAAACCATAGAGGAAAGTAGATGCTTACTTTCTAGTATAGGTTCCAAATATGCACCCTCTCGGTGCTTAAATGTAGGCACCCCTTTATAGAATTGCCCTTGAGATTTTAAGAGGAATAACATTTCATTACTTCTCATACGTTCTCCAAAATTTACAGTAGAATTGGTAGAAATATATGTACAGACTTCTAGGATGCTTCCAAGTAGTGCTGCAATTAGAGTTCTAGAGGATGCCAAAACCATCGAGACTACACATGTTGAAATTGCTCTTATAAGGGATGAGCATGTAGAACAGCATTTTACATGCTCATATAGGTGTGTGTATACATGTGTAGCCAGACCACTGTGAAGTTCCTGATAGGCAAAGTAGCTTCTTGTGGCTACTGACTATATTTTGGCACATTTCATTGAAGCAATAGTGCCTACTGAGGAGGATTCATCCATCTGTCTTCCAATAAAAGGAACCTTCAGTGGCCAGACAAGTATTCTATAGGTTATCTCCAGTATTCTATATACCGCGCCAAGAGTTCCACATGGAAATTGAAGCATATTCCATAACAATGTGCATAACTTAATTAGTTAACAAGCTAATCAGTGCTGATAATTGGATGCTAACAAGCAATTATCAGCACTAATTGACATTAATTAGAATTTACGCACCCTACTGTCTAAGCATATTATGTGACATGGTGTGCCTAAATTCTAAGTTGCATAGTTGAAAAGTGAGTGTAGTTATAGGTGTGGAATGGGCAAGTCATGGGCGTTTCTAAAATCTATGTGCGTTGCCTAATTTAGTGCTCCATGCCTAATTTAGTTGTCGGTATTTACACCAGGTTTTAGTTGGTGTAATTGTATACCTTAGACACACACCCATGGCCTGTCTACTCTCCCCCATGTGTGTGTGTCCCTCAACCCTACATGCTAAGCAATTTTGGTATGTATGTTATAGAATGGCACCAGCCATGCCTGCAAGTGCTATTATTCTATAAATTATGTTCCCAATTGTCGCCTATCTTTAGACACCAATTTATAGAATTGCCCATCACACATATTTTCTTCCCCTCCTTTTTTTCTTGGTCCTACTCAAGGATTGATTGATTTATAATTGCCAATGATCTACTGCCTTGGAAGCTGAAACTGGTAACATTCTTGTGTCTGACCATGCTAGCATACATCTCATTGGGAAGATTGCTACCAACTCTATGTGGTGATTTAACGCTGGGTTACGTTAATGATCCTTTCTTTCTTTCATAAAACAATAGTTCATTCAAGTGAGGAATTCTTTCATTTTAATAATGATAGGGATACTTTGGTGGCCCTTAGACGAGAAACATTTAAAGCTCCAATTAGAGGAGTGACCATTTATTTTGCTTCAGGAAAAAAATAAAGACAAAAAGAGGGAACTCACAGACCTAGATAAAAGTATTAATGAACCGGAACAGCAATATATCGCAAATGAGATTGCAACAATTAAATTTTAAATACAACTCAGTCCTTAGTCAGCATGCTGGAACATCAATATTTTTGAAAATTGCTAGATATTATGCTGATAACTATAAAAGTTGACATTTATTGGCATATTATCTGAAAGCAAGGAAAAAAAGAGAGTGTGCAAGCATTAATATCTGAAGATGGATCAAGGACTTTTACTGATGCTTTTGCAATTTTAACAGTAGTATTCTAAACTATATTCCTCAGATATAAGTCAGGTAGGACCTAACATGGCAGGTCAATTTTCAGCACAAGATATCCTTTTAAGGTTATGTGGATTTTTACCAAACTAAAATCCACAAGATGAATTATTGAAAATCCACATATAACTTTAAATGGATAATTTATCAGTAGAAAGATGTTCTGGTCTTTTAGTGGAGATAAACACATAAGCTACCCATTCAGCAGCTGAACTTCACCACTGAACAGTTATGTTTGAACACTGCCCAGCCACCTCAAATCACACCCAATTTTAAAACAGATAGTGTTGGCCATTTCAATGGCTAAAGTTATCTGTATAAATGCTGTGGAATAAGTAAAAGAGCAAATTTGTGGTTCACCCTGCCCTGCACTTTGGGAGTTGCACTAGTTGTCAGTCCAGCCAGGCAAGAGTGAATGTTAAAATGTAGTCCCCAACTTTCCAGGTGCAGACTTCTGGGACCCTATTGAATCTGGAGGAAAAACTTTGTAGTATAAGTTCGGGAGAGTTCTTTACTCTTTACAGGAGAATATGTTGGTGGTGTCTCATGTGAGATTTGTAGATACAAAAAGAGTCTTTCATCCCTTGAGTGGAGGAGTAGTCTAGTGGTTAGTGCAGTGGACTTTGATCCTGGGGAACTGGGCTTCATTCCCACTGCAGGTCCTTGTGACTCTGGGCAAGTCACTTAGGGGGCCTTTTACTAAGTCGTGTAAGCATCTACAAACGCCCAACATTTTTGGCGCACGTCTGAAAAACAGTTTTTATTTTCGGACGCATAACGGACTCGTGCCAAGTGGTATTTGATGCCCATAGGTCATTACCACCCAGATTCTTTACCGCTAGGTCAATGGCTGGTGGTAAGGTCTCAGACCCAAAATGGACAGGCAGCAATTTTGATTTTGCTGCACATCCATTTTCAGCAAAAAAAAGAGCCTTTTTATAGGCATGCTAAAAAATGGATCAGCGCACGCCCAAAACCCACGCCTACACTACCGTAAGCCATTGTAAAAGGACCACTTAACCCTCCATTGCCCCAACTACAAATAAGTCCCTGTATATACCATGTACACTGCTTTGAATGTAGTTGCAAAAACCACAGGAAGGCACTATATCAAGTCCTATTCCCTTTCTCTTTCCCCTAAAAGTTGGAATTTGCTTCACAAAATAAAAGATCTCAGATACTGTAGGTTCAGTAAATGTTTTAAAGCCTAGCAGTTTGCTCAATTTTGAATGTTATTGTGGATAAGGTTGTCTAGACTGCTGAGAGGGTGATTTGTGTCTAAGCTAATGTTTTTTAACTTGTTTTGTGATTTTAGTCATGAAGTGAGTTATTATTTAAGTATATTATAAGCTGCCTAGAGTCTTTTGGGAATACAGGCAACATAGAAATGTAGTAAATAAATAAATATTAACCTAGTGATGACTTAAAAGACTAACCATGCCCATATTTAACACAGACAGAAGATTTACTAGATACAGAGATTACTGAAGAGTAGATTAAGATGGCAATAAAGGATTTATCATCTCATAAATCCCCAGTCAAGATGGCTTTACAGATGAATATTACCAGACTTTCGAGAGCTGCTGGCTCTAAAACTTAGGTGCTTGTTCCTGGACTTTCTATGCTTGGGGAATGTAGATGTTTTTGGGGTTTTTTTTGTTTTCTCGTTGAAGTTAAAGCTATAATTATAGCTCAGGAAACCCAGGAAAGAATTCTTTAGAAATACAAAACTATAGATTTACACTAAATAAAATGGATAGAAAAATATATGGCAAGATACTGGCTATATGGCTAAGGGGCCCTTTTAGTAAGCTGTACTAAGGGCTGGCTTAACCATTGGACCAGGTGAGTTCTGGCCCAGGGCACTGGAGATTAAGTGCACCAAAATACCCAGCCACAGACCTCACTTGGTCTACAGGTTAAGCCTTTTCTCTCCCCACCCCCACCTCCCAGTGCCCTTCTCTTCCCCCCTCTCCCCGATGGTCCAGAACTACTCCTTCACCTTTCTCTCTCCCCCACACTCCTGTAAAGTTTGTCATTTACCAGTGGCAGCAGCACTATGATAAATTGCCTTCAGCCAGCCCCAGGGTCTTTCCTCTGCCACATCCTAGCCACGGGAAATTACATCTGAGGCATTGGAGCCGACTCTGTGGGTGCTGTGGGTGCTTGAGCACCCCCAGTATTGAGAGAATTCCTTGTATGTGTCCAGGGAGGGGTCATTTCCATTGGGATTAGCACCCCCAATAATTTTGAAAAGTTGGCTCCTATGATCTAAGGAGATTGGATGTGACAGAGAGAAGACCCAGGGGCTAGCTGAAGGCAGCTTGTAATGGTGCAGCTGCTGGCAGCAACCAGCATAAACTTTACAGGACTGCAGGGGAGTGAGAGAGGTGAGAAAACAGTGCCAAACCCATGGGGAGGACAGAGGAGTGGGAAAGAGAGAATAGACTGGGGAAGGGGATTAATACAAAAACAAAAAAAGACCATTTTTGCGGCTGTGGTAAAAATTGCATTAGTGTGTGGGAAAGACCCGCATAAGAGGGTACTAAGGCCACTTTTCACAGCAGCTTAGTAAAAGTGCCCCCTAAATTAGGTAATGGAGAACATTATGCATAAAGATCAATCTAGATTTATGCAGGTAAGGTTTCATCAGATAATGAATGTCTTTTCTGTGATATCTTTTAATTAACAAAAGGCTTTGAAGCTGGATCAGTATAACTTTGAGACCACACATAAAGCAGGCCACCTTTTAGATTTCTTATTGGCCTCTGAGAAAGAAAATGGGACTGGGTCAAGAATGTGAAAATCCCATCAATTTGGCCTAACAACTGGTGCTCTGTTTTGAGTTTCTTTGGTTTGAGGAAGAGGGTATTGCATTATCCCCCAGATTCTATATAGCGTGACCGAAATTGTGCGTGCAAATATAGGCATATTCCTGGATTTGCACATGCAATTTAATTATTTAATGAGCCAATCAGTGCTGATAATTGCCACTTAACAAGCAATTATTGATACTAATTGGCATTCATTAGAATTTACATGCACAGCTTGCTAGGTGTATTCTGTTAAATGCACGTAAATTCTAATGCATGCTGCCAAAAAGAGGGTGTGGCCAAGGGCATGCAATAAGTGGACCGTGGGCATTCCAAAAATCTACGCGCACAGTTGTAGAATACACCTGCTCTGCGACTAACTTAGGCACCGGTATTTACACCAAGTTTTACTTGGCGTAAATGGACACGTCTAGAGTTAGGCGCAGGCATGGCCCCTAGGTATATTCTATAAACCAGCTAGGTGCATTCTATAAATGACACCTAAATCTAGGTGTGGTTTACAGAATACACCTAGGTGGAAATATTTTCCACACCGATTTTTCAGGCGCCATATATAAAATGTAGTCCTTTATTATTTATTATTTTATTGCATTTGTATCCCACATTCCCCCACCTATTTGCAGGCTCAATATGGCTTACATAGATTTATTAACATTGTCATTTCAGGATATCAGATACAGTTAGTAATGTGTAGCGATCAAGGAAGGAAGAGAAAAGAAGGAAGAGAGTGATTAGGGTAGTTAAAGAAGGTGGGCGTATACAAAGCAGATCTGGATGAGTTTTGTAGGCCTTGAATGATCTACAGCTGCAGAATGTAGGCAAAGCAGGAAAACCAATACATAGAGGAGATGGTGGGGGCATAAGAAATAATGAACATAAGAGCTATCATACTGGGTCAGAACAAAGGTCCACCTAGCCCAGTATCCTAACAATGGGTAGTCAAAGTCACAAGTACATGGCAGGATCCCAAAAAGCAGCAAGATTTCATACTACTTATCCTAAGGGATAAGCAGTGGCTTTCTCAAGGTCTGCCTTTGTAATGGTTTATGGACTGTTCCTCCAAGAATTTGTCCAAACTATTTCTTAAACCCAGCAATGCTAATCACTAATTAAACATCCTCTGGCAACGAATTCCAGGGCTTAACTATGTGCTAAGTGAAAAAATATTTTTCCAATTTGTTTTACATGTTTTATTTAGTAACTTTGTGGCGTGCCTTTATACTTTTAGAAAAAAGTAAACAGTTGATTTGTGTTATCTATTCCACTCCACTCAAAGATGTTATAGATCTCTATCATATCTCTCCTCAGCTATCTCTTCTCCAAACTAAAGAGCCCCAACCTCCCTAGCCTTTTATGCTAGAGTCATTTTTAATCATTTTAGTTGCCCTTCTCTGTACCTTGTCTACTTCTGCTCTATCTTTTTTGAGATGCAGTGACCAGAAATGCACACAATATCACACCATGGAGCTTGGACTAACCTCCTTTGCTGCTTCATACACGAACAGTGGCTATGTTAGTCCAAACAGTTACACTGCATTTGTAAAGGTAAGAACCTTTGGGTTTATTTTTCATTAGTTTTTAATGAAGTGATACATTTTTGTGCAGAGATGGACTACATACAAAGATTTATGTACCAACTATGACTTTGAATATTAATTATACTTTTGTTATGCCGATTTCTTGCCCTTTTTTGGCATCCCTTCTCATGTAGCTTTACTACAGTTTTATGTAAGCCACTTTGAGCCTGCAATCAGTGGGAAAATGTGGGATACAAATGTAATAAATAAATAAATATTAGACCTGACAGCCACATTTGGTCTACTATATATATATATATTTTTCTATTGGATTTATTTTATTATCCCCTTTTTAGTATACATTCTTTACCATCAGATTTCCCTGTGTAGCTTCGGTGTCTTTTTCCTCATTCATTAGTTCATTTTATATGCCGTGCATTCCAAAGTTATCACAGTTGTTTAATCATCATTTTCCTGCCTTTTCTCTTGGGTTTATCAGCCTTTCTTAATACTAGATGTTTTTTACTTCAGTACTTTTTTCTGTTTTGGCATTGGTGGCATTTTACTTATCGACATAAGCAAAGGTTCCTGTGTTTACAGGACTTACTTAGCCCGCGTAGAATTTTTGTATAGTATATTTTATTTCAACTAATAACAGATACACACATGGCACCACATATATATATATATTTTTTTTTAATTCTTTATTTATCATTTTACAAATTTACAAGCATTATAGACTTGAATAGGAAAAGCAGATTAAGTAGTAATAAGAAAAATTTGTTTACAACAAGTAAAAAAAATAATTTTTTCTACATCTTATATTAGACCACCAATGAGGGGGGGAGAGTCGTTACTAACTCAGGAGATGAGATTCATACTATAAAGTTAAAGAAAGGCTTAACAGAATATCCACTTAATAATATCAAATCTTTTAACCCTGGAACATAAAGTGTGATTCCAACATGCTTCATGATACCTTTTTCTGATCAATAAATTGTTTAAGATGGTCAGGTATAAAGAAAACATATTTAACTCCCAAATATTTTATATTACATTTACAAGGATAATTCAGATTAAATGTTGCGCCCATCGCTAAAGTAGCAGAACGCACCGCAAGAAAATCTTTTCTTCTAGCTTGAGTTTGTTTGGTAACATCTGGAAAGACCCAAATTTTTCCTCCATAAAATGGAGTTTGTAAGTTTCTTAAAGCCAATTTTCTCATGGCCTCCAGATCTTGCTGAAAAATAAACGATACCAGCAATGTTTGTCTTTCCTTAGTTGAAGTTAGTGAACTTTCCAATAAATCTGTTACATTCAAGTCTCTTTGTAGTAGACTGTAAGCTCCTTGAGCAGAGACTGTCCTTCTATGTTAAACTGTACAGCACTGCGTAACCCTAGTAGCGCTTTAGAAATGTCAATTAGTAGTAGTAGTAGTAAAGAGTTCTGTTGTTCTTCCTTAGTCATTTTAGTTGGTAGGTAATATATCTTATTTATAGGTGGTGTATTTTCAGGAGAAATTTTTAAATTCTCAGTCAAGTACCTTTTAAATATTTCCAAAGGGGTATACACTGACGTTCTAGGAAAGTTCAGCAATCGAAGGTTTAACCTTCGGTTGTAATTTTCAAAGTATTCAAGTCTGTTATGTATCAGTGTATTATCTTTTATCAATTTTACTGACGTATCTTTAATTTTAATATTCTCTTCATTAAGAAATTTTATCTTCTCATTTACCTCATTTTTCATCATTGTAAATGCATCAGATAAATTTTTTATATTACTCACAAGTGAATTAATCTTGCCAGTTGAAGTCTTCACAGTATTATCCAAACGCTGGAGCGTTTCCCAAATAGCTTCCAGCGTTACCTTCGCTGACGGGGCCATTGATGCTAATGGCCTCTCATGCAGAGTAACATTACTCTGAGCCTCAGTTTTCATGGGGGCCTCGGCTGGTAATGCGATTTCATGGCCCAGAAGTAAGATCCTTTCTCCGTCGTTGCGGGCTAGGGATCCACCATCTGCTTCACTTACAGCCGGTTGCGAAGGTGGAAAGAGCGTCGGAGGAGACAGCAATTTGTCTGATCCCAGGATCCCGGTTTCTCCTTGCACCGATGAATCAGCGGGATCTCCAAACGCTAATAGAGTGGATCGCCGCGTGACAAAACTCTCCAGTGTCTGCTGAGTGGGCGTTGAAGTTAGAGACGGCTGGGCTCCGACCCTAACGGTTCCTTTCCTCTTCGTATGAGGCATTATCTCAAAAGTTATGTTTAGGAAATAAGTTCAAGAAGAAAATCGAAGCGGAAAAACGATGCTCAGCAGAACCAGGTTGGTCGTTCAAGCGGAGCAGTTGGTACCACTGCTATCTTGCTCCGCCCCCAGTAAGCAGCCGTGCCACATATATATTTAAAAAAAAATTGTATATATATATTTTTTTTTCTATTTTGTGATTTATATTTGCTTTAAGATCAAGAGTAGATCAAGATCCAATAACCTTGTGCCTCTTCAGATGTATCTCATATATGTGTAATTTTATGTAGCAATTGATGGTCATTCAGAATTGGTCATTTTATCTTACTTCACTTTTCAGGTGTATTGACATTAGATGTTATATGAGAGCTAGAGTGTTGAACACATTCATATTGAAGGTACCGTCCAAATTTGTTTAATATTGAACTCCCAACAAATATGCTTTCCAATGTATAGATGTGGTTTCTATTAACAATTTAACTGATCTCCTGACAAAGTTACCTTTTGGTTCATTTATATAGCTTTTTATTCACAGAATGTCTCTAAGCATACAAGTGTTTTGACATGATTTAATTACTTTTTATACTCGATTGATGTGCTTTTACATGTTTTAAAGTGATGTTAAAGTGATGTTCCTTGATTTTATCAGTATATATTTCAGTTATTGTATTACTTTTTACATATGATTAATATGTTTTTATTACATTATGTTCTTCTCACAATATCTATATTGTAACTGTGTCATTTTTTATTTTATTTTTTTATATTTTTTAATTGGGTGTGTCCTTTTTATAGCATTTATATGTATATATTTCTTACTGTTTAGGGACTCCTGAGGCAGGCTTTTGTGGCCGAAACACAATTTGTGTTGAATCCATTGGATGTTTGAATTAAACCTTTGTATGACCTACACATCATCTAGCTCCTTCTTTCTGGTGTCACCTTCACTGTGTTTTGATTGTTTAACAAAAGTCATTGTGCCAAAGCTGAGCGCAGAAATTCATATTAAGCGCTATTCTATAAAGGGCACTCAGCCTTATATAGAATAGCGCTTGGCATGGATTTTACCAGGCGCCTAATTTGGAGAACAATTTACTAAATCTGGCCATTTGTGCTGGTTTTCCCACAAAGCACACTTCTGTAAAGTCACTTTGGGGTCCTTTTACTAAGCTACGGGAAAAAGGAGCCTGCGGTAGCAGCATGGCTGTTTTTCCCATGCGTCAGGGCCCCCTTTTACCGCAGCGAGTAAAATGTCCCTCCAAAAAAACTTTTACCACATAGCCATGCGGCTGGGAGCACTTACCGCAAACCATTGAGGTGGCAGCAAGGGCTCCTGCTGTAACTGAGCAGTGCGCAGCGTGCTACAATACCTGATTACCACTGGGTTAGCGCCACACTACAAAACAAAATTTCACAGTGCACCGGAAATGGCGCATGTTCAAGCTGCCAACTACTGTCGGCATATGCGTTGGGCCAGCGGTAGTTCTGGGATAGCTTGTGGTAAGCCCACATTAGGCTTACCGCCATTTTGTATAAGGGCCCCTTTGTACTTTCGTGCTTGAGGGCCATATTATTATTTTCTAATTCTGGTTTATATATGTAAAGAAAGAAAGATGGTGCAAACTGTGATCTGCTCTAGACATGGAGCAAAAAAACATTGTTGCAGAAAGGAGGCTGGCTCTTGATCATGGAAATTAACAATGCTTACGCCATTATCAAGATGGATGATTTTCCTCGGACTGAGTAATGAGATGGTATTCAAATGCTATAGTAAGCAAAGGAACGGATGCATTCAAGAAATATATAACCAGAAAACATACTACTTTACAGCAGCCAGCACATCAGTCAGCTCAGTTTCCATCATTTTTGATTTTACCTTTGTCCTATAATAAATACAGCAAATATGAGATTTACTGTAGTCTACACCATATATCTATTCACTAAGGGGCCTTTCACTAAGCTGTATTAGGGGCTAACTCACATCTAATACTGCAAAAATGACTTAAAGTGGGGTGCACTAAAGTGTTCCTTGTTAGTTTTGGGTAATTTTTTGGTATTATTTTTTGGGAGGTGCATGTTACGGGGCAAAGAATGGGCATGGATGCGTTAATCAGCTAGCAGGGTGACATGGAGGGGCATTTTCGAAAGAAATGAACAAGTTGCGATTTGGACATCTTTGCAAAACGTCAAAATCCAGGGGTGGGGAAAACCGTATTTTCAAAACAAGATGGACATCCATCTTTCGTTTCAAAAATACCCTCAAAAATATCCTTAAAATTGGACGTCCCTAGATTTGGACATCCTTAGACATGGACGTTCTGACTTTCGGCGATTTTCGAAACCAAAGACGTGCATGTCAAAAACATCCAAATGCAAACCATTTGGACATGGGAGGAGCCAGCATTTGTAGTGCACTGATCCCCCTGATATGTCAGAACAGCAACCGGCACCCTAGGGGACACTGCAGTGGACTTCATAAAATGCTCCCAGGAACATAGCTCCTTTATCTTGTGTGCTGAGCCCCCCAAACCCCACTACCCAGAACTGTACACCACTACCATAGCCCTTACGGGTGAAGGGGACACCTATATATGGGTACAGTGGGTTTGTGGTGGGTTTTGGAGAGCTTGCTGTTTCCTCCACAAATGTAACAGATAGGGGGGTATGGGCCTGGGTCCGCCTGTCTGAAGTGCACTGCAGTACCCACTAAAACTGCTCCAGGGACCTTCATGCGCTGTCATGGGCCTGATTATGACATCTGAGGCTGGCATAGAGGCTGGCACGACATATTTTTAAAGATGTTTTTTGAGGGTGGGAGGGGGTTAGTGACCACTGGGGGACTAACGGGAGGTCATACCCGATTCTCTCCAGTGGTCATCTGGTCATTTCAGGCATCTTTTTGTGCTTTATTCTTAAAAAAAACACAACTTTGTTTTTTTCGATTATGGGTCAAAGACATCCAAGTGTTAGGCACGCCCAAGTCCTGCCTTTGCTATACCTCCGACATGCCCCCATGAAATTTGGACATCCTTGCGACGGACTGCAGTTGGAGATGTCCAAAATCGGGTTTCGATTATACCGATTTGGATGTCTCTAGGAGAACGACATCCATCTTCCAATTTATGTCAAAAGATAGACATCCTTCTCTTTAGAAAATGAGCCTCATAGCATCCATAATGCGAGATCCCTTAGCACCTCCTAAACAGGAGGATGTAAGTGCTTCTGCACTAATTTTTTTAAATGGCTGCTGCTAATTCTAACATTAGCACATGGCATTGCTCTAGGGGTGCAAGAGGGTACAGATGCACCCCCAAAAATCTTCATTGCACTCTCTTTGCACCCCCAATTATAAGAAACTCTCCCCCCAGCCCAGCCACAACCCTCTTCTCTGTCATCATGTGTTCGCCATGGGCTGCTGTATCAGCAGTCAGCATGAAAAACAAACTGGCAGCTTCCACAACCCACTTTCTCACAGATTCGATGAACATCAATAAACACAAACAGTGTGCAGGGCCATAGAGCTCTGCATGCTGTTGACAGCTTTGCCAGTTCCCACCCCCTATGATGCAACTTCCAGTGGCATGCAGAGCTCTATAGCCCCCCCCCCCCCCCCCCCCACACACACACACAATTTCTGTTTATTGACAGCCATCGAATTGGTGAGGCAGCAGGTCAGGGAAGCTCACTGTTTATTTTCATACCACCAAAACCAAATTGGAAGACAGCAGGTCAGGCAGACAGGTGGCGGAGATGTGAAGCTCCCAGTTTGGTTTTCTTTTTCCTGGGGGGGGGGGGGTGGAGGGAAGGGAAAAGGGAGAGATAGGGTAATGATGCTAGAAAGTGAGAGGAAAGAAAAAGAGAAGTCTATGAGGGGAGGGAAAGTCGAAGGGGGAGAAGAGAAAGAAAAGAGCAATACTGAATGATGGGAGAAGAGAGACTGAGGGGTGATAGTAGAGTGAAGAGAGAGGGAGGGGCAATGCTGGATGGTTGGAGAGGAGAGATAAGGGCATCATTGGATGGGTAGAGACATAGAGATAGAGAAGTGATCCTGGATGTCAGGGGGAGGGGAGAGAGAAGAGATGCTGCATGGTAGAGTGGTGAGAGAAGCAGAGGGTTGATGTTTGGGGGGGGGGGGGAGAGAAAGTTGCATGGCAGGTAGAGACAGGGAGAGAGACAGAGACAGAAGATTCCGGATGGAGTAGTGGGGTGGGGAGGGTGGGTGGGTGGGAGAGAGAGAAGATCCTTGATGGCTGGGGAAGGAGGAGAGAGACAGAAGTGTTTTGTGTCCCCAACATTTTTTAACTTGTCCAACTACACCCCATCTCACTCTGCATTAGATACGCCCCAACCCTGCCCCACTTTAGCCTCCCCAAACATCTGAATCACTAACCGCCTATGCCCTCAGTTAAAGCCACAAGTGAAAGTCCTGAGTTCCCAGACCTACCCAAACGGTTCATGTAGGTCTAGGAACTTGAGTCTTTCCTCTGTTTTTAAGAAGGGAGCTTTGGTGCTTGGTCAGGCAGTAGTGATCCCCCAATCACTGCTTCCCATGCTGGCTCTGTGGTTCTAAATGGTGGCCGCGACCTCTTGCGAGATTACTGTGAGAGATCACAGCTACCATTTTGATTCTTGTAGCTGTCATGGGCAGCAGCGACTGAGGATTGCTGCAGCCTGAGGGAGAGAGGTGCTGCATTGGGGGCAAGGAGGAAGAGGTGCTACATGATGGGAAGGGAGAAGGGGAAAGGATATATTTGGATAGAAGGTCAGGGAAGGGAGAGGGGGAAAGGCTTCAAATGAAGGGAAGAGAGAGGGGGAATTGCTGCACTTGGATAGGAGGGCAGTGAAGAGGGAAGGCTGCATATAAATAGAAGGGAGAGGGAGGAAGTGTACATGGATGGAAGAGAAGGGAGGGGGAAAATCCTGCACTTGGATAGGAGGGCAGGGAGAGGGGGAAATGCACATGAACGGAAGTGAGAGAGGGGAAAAGACTGCACCTGAATGGAATGGAAGAGAGATGTGGGAATGCTGCATTTGGATAGGAGGGCAGGGAAGGGAGAGGGGAAAAAGCTCTATATGAATGGAAAGGAATGGAGGGAAATGCACATGGATGGGATGGATGGGAAAAAGGGAAAGGCTGCACATGAATGGAATAGAATGGAGAGGAGGGGAAGGCTGCATATGAATGGAAGGGAAAAGAGGGACATGCACATGGATGGAGGCAGGGCCGCCGAGAGACTGGGCCAGGCCTGGGGCTAGGCCGCCCCCCCAGGCTGCCACGCCGCAGTCCCCACCCGCCCCCCTGCGTCCACCACTGGGCCGGGCCTCCTGCATTGAAATCATCACAGCGCCTCACCTGTCACCTCGCTCCGTGACTGAAAGCGCAGCAGAAGCAGATCGGATTTGTCTCCCTTCAGGCTTTCACACCCTGTGTCCTGCCCTCGCGGAAGTTACATCAGATGAGGGAAGACACAGGGAGAGAAGGCCAAAGGGAGGCGAATCTGATCTGCTGCTGCTACGCTTTCAGTCACGGAGGTGATGGGTGAGACGCTGTGATGATTTCAATGCGGGGGGCTCGGTCCGCTGGTGGATGGTCGACGGAGCTGAGGGCAGGTGAGATTGGGCGGTGCTGGGCCCCCCTTGGAGGCTTGAGCCCCGAGAATTTTGTCCCCTCTGCCCCCCCCCCCTCTCGGCGGCCCTGGATGGGGAAAGGGAAGGGAGGGGAAAAGTCTGCAGATAAATGGAATGGAAAGGAGAGGGGGAATATGCAAATGGATGGAAGGGAAGGGAGAGAATGAAAGGCTGCATATGAAGGGAAGAGGGGAAATATCCTACACATATAGGGAAGGGAAGAGGGGAAACTTGCTGAACATGAAGGGACGGGAAGAGGGAAAGCTAGATAGATTTCAGGAGGCAGAGACATTAAAGAAAGCTGAATGTGAATGATCAGTGCCAAACAGACACAAGGCAGAAAGTGAAGAAGAAAGGTGAGAAAAGAAATAACAAATGAAATGGAAAGGAGACCCTGGAAACAGAGTTAAGAGCATAGACAGAGAAAAGCAGAACCAGAGATTGGGAACAAGATTACTAGAATAATAAAATCACCAGACAGCAAAGGTAGGAAAAATGATTTTTTTTTTTCAGTTTAATGATTGAACTATATTGGTGTTGAAAGTTTATATCTGTCTTCTTTATTGTCTCCATTTCAGGTTTTGTCTACATGTTTGTTTTTTTTTTGCTGTTCCCTATTTTGTATCAGGTGAGAGTCATGTTCTTCATCTGCAACTGAGGTGAAGGATTCTGCTGGCATGTGCTGTCTGTGTAGGAATCTGTAACAGTCCATCTTGTTCCAGTTTCCCAGTAGCAGGTTATTTTGATGTTCTAGAGCCTGTCTTCGTAGGTGGGTTAGGTCTATTATGTTTTGGTAAGTTTTCTATATAGGTTTGGATCGCCTTCTTTGCAGGGTTTTGGTTTATTTTTCAAAGTGTCTTCCCTGTTTGAAAAATAAAAATGCTCAGGACTAACGGTGTCTCCACTTCTGGTAGAGCAGTGATGGGCAAACCAAGCCTGTTGGGTTTGGGGATATCCACAATGAAGATGCACGAGAGAGATTTTCATACAATACCTCCTTGGTATACAGACCACCTTTCTCATGCATCTTCATTGTAGGTATCCCCAAAACACAACTGGCTGGGTCTTTCCCAAGGACCATACAAACAAGAACCCATGTACTTTAAACAAAGTATCTGGCAGTCGAAGGAGTGTGGGCTGTTCCTGAGTTGATTGTCATAATTTGAACATTGTTTGTGTGGCCTGTTGTAAGGAGGTAGTTTCATTGTTGGGGACAGGGGCATAACCAGACTTCAGCGGGAGGGGGGTCCAGAGCCCAAGGTGAGAGGGCACATTATAGCCCCCCCCCCCCAGCGCCACCGACCCCCCCCCCCCCCGCCATTTTAACCCCTCGCCGCCATTTTTGACCCCTCCCCCGCCGCCACCACCACCTTTGACCCCCCCCCCCCGGTGGCAACCCTTTCAACCCCCTCTTCCCCCCGCCGCCAACCCTCCTCCGTCGCCACCGTTGGGTACCTTTGCTGGCGGGGGTCCCCAACCCCCGCCAGCCAAAGTCCTCTTCTCAGGTGTGACTGCCTGCAAGGGCAGGCTTCTGTATCTGTGAGTCTGACGTCCTGCAGAAACAGAAGCCTGCCCTTGCAGATCAGCAACGCAGCCGCGCCAGAGAACTTCGGCTGGCGGGGGTTCGGGACCCCCCCAGCAAAGGTACCCGACGGCAGTGGCGGTGGAAGTGGTGGTGGCGGCGGTGGGGGAGGGTTGGCGGCAGGAGGGGGGGTCAAAGGGGTTGGCGGCGGGGGGGGGGGGGCCAGGGACAAATGTACAGGGGCCCATGCTCCACGTAGCTATGCCCCTGGTTGGGGAATATGTGTTTTTGATACAGAACTAGAGCTTCATGGTTTATATTGAGATTCTGACCAATCCTGTAGAGAATCCAAACTTCACGCCCACATAGAAGAATTTGTTGAATGATGCTATCAATTATATAATGATGGTTTTACCTGGTAGTTTAAACAGGCTGGGGGGGGGGGGGGGGAGGGTTTCCTTTATGTATAGAAGATTGCTGATTTAAAAGTGGAAGGGGGAAGGGGGTTATGTATGGAAATGTCACTTTGACTTGCCCCCCCCACATACCTAGCTTGCCCCCTATTGCCACCCCAAATATTTATGTCTAGAGACGCCACTGGCAGACGGCCATATATCCAAAAATAGAAGATGGGTTAAGCGCTTAGGAAAGTCCCATGTAAAGATGAGCTAAGCCCATTACTAAATGCAGCTTAGTAAAAGGGCCCCTAAGTCCTAAGATTAATTGACAAATGTTCTTAGTATCAAAACAATAATATATTCCTGGCTTTAGCCCATCTAAAGGGTCTAAAATAGGGTCCCCCCAAACCACTGTCCATTGTTTAGTATATCCAGTCACCCTCTACTTCACAGCTCAAGTCGATTTACTTTTAAAAAAAAATGATCTGTGAGCAAAATTCACCTGGATTGGTCACTTACAGGAAAGAAATGAATGAAAAAAGATTCTGGGATAACACTGAATTGCTGTGTTAGTCTGGTAATTAAGACAGGAGTGACATTCAAAAGTAGCTTGAACAGAATGTGGTAAATTACTGTATTCTTTGTGTGGAAATCTGTTCTCACTTTGTCGCTCTGCTCTCCTGGGAACTCATCATCTTTACTAAAAATCAGGGTGGAATTTTGTTCCCTTTATTTCTGCATTTTATTTATTTATTTTTTCTAATACGTATACATATCAGCTTTAGGGAAACAATGTTGACAAAATGTGCTAATTTATGCCATTGTGCAGAAAAAGATCTGCCCGTGCTGTTTTAGGGAGAACTAGAAAAGGCACACAGTACCCCTCTCTGAGAGCTGGTTGTTAATCAGAAAATGTTCCTTTTCTACAAGACGCCATTCAGGCATAAGGCTGCTCATCAGCCCTGTCCAACTATGTTGCACTTACAATTCTGTCTCAGCTAATAGCTCTTTCTAGTGTCCACAATCCATCAATGTCAAGGCTCTTCACTTTTTATTCCCTCTTTATCTGTTTCATTTCTCTTTAATATCTTAAAATGCCATCTCCTGAATAATAATAATAATAAAACATTATTTTATTCCCTGCATATATTGGTCAAATATGTTTTTGTTCTATTTGTTTCATGTTAATTTTGTTAATTGAATAACAAATGCTATAAAAATGATATAAAATCATGCTTTCAAATAAAACTTATGTATCTCATTTTTGACACCATGTATCTAAACAAAGAGTGATAACAGTTGAGTATCATTTATATTATTTACTATTATAGTTATCTTTAATTACAAAATGTTCCTATAAGAAAATAAGGCATCTATCCCAGATAAATATACAAATTTCCATTGTGTATAGGTAAAAATATTTGACAGTCTTTTCAAATTACAGCATGAATATTACTGGTGCATTTTTCAAGTTTCAATTGTTACCCTCCTAACCCATAACAAAGTAAATATGAAAGGTATCCTGGATAATTAGACATTACAGTACTGTCACAGAGGGTTCTGCAGTCAATACAGAGATAATTTGGGCAATAGTGAATGACAGTACTATCCAGACTTTTGGGATAATCAAGGACACATCCAGCTGTACCAGACATCTGTCAGACCGATGAATCATTTCAACTAGCTTTGCAACAGCCAGGCGAATGAAGCAAAGATAAAGATTTGTTTCTGTAGCACATTATCATAGTGGTAAATATTGCTGCTACTGCTATAAATCATTTACTTAGTGCTGAAAAAAATTGTAGAACTAATAAACCAATGTGAAAGACAATGGGGCCCTTTTACTAAAGCACGGTAGGCCTTACATGGGCCTACCGTGTGGTAAAATGGCACTACCATGGGATGTGCTGTGGTATCCTGAGGTAGTCTGGCCAGCAGCACACACTACTTCCATGGTCAAAAAATATACATGTTTTTTTTTTTAACCATGGGAGCAGAGGTGTAGCTAGGTGGGGCACCAGGGGAGTGACCACTCCCCCAAACTCACTTCTGACGGTGCTAGCACCTATTTTTCAGCAGTCTATCATGCCTATGTAGTGTGCGCATGTGCCTACACAGTCTGCTTCTGCATGACAGGCATGTCTGGGGGCAGATTGGGGGTGCCTATGCTGTTCGAAAAGGCATACCCTACTGACCCAACTTAAACACCTGAACCCAGCAACACAAAGAAACCAAAAATTGTAATGAACACTATGAACACTATACAACTCCTCTTCTCTACAATTCTCTAATATGTCTGTAACACATTTATCTCATTGACAATAACATCACTCTGTATTTGTTTCATCACCGGAGGTGGACTCACGGTACTACGTAAGCCACACTGAGCCTGCAAATAGGTAGGAAAATGTGGGGTACAAATGTAACAAATAAATAAATAATAAATAATCAGGTAGTGCGGACACATTACCATTGTAATGGTATCAGTTTATTATTGAAATATGTAGCATGATATTTTGCTGGATCATATATAGCGATACAAAAATACAGCTTAAAAAATATATTTGAAGATGCAACTGGCTTTCATTCCAAAGCCCTCTTCCCCCTCCCTTTGGGGAACATTTAAAAGACATTTAAAAGAACAAAAGGTACTGCTGACCTCACCTCCCCCTTTTAACAAAAGACTTCTCAAGTAAGAGACTGCCTCAAGGTTAAATTGACTCTCTTCCTCTGATCAAAAAGCCTGGCTGATCAACACAACAAATATCAAAGGTAACCAGAAGAGGCAAGGAGACAGGCAGGTGGAAAAGGTGTGAAATACAGCTACTAAAGACAAAGGACACCTGCTGGCCTTCCCAGACAAATCTTATCAAAATATCTATCACAGAAATTCAAGCAGGAAACCCTGCACTACAATAAACCATTTGTCAGCAAAATCCAGACAGCAAGTCTTGTGATGTCATAAGACATGAGACCAAAATACCACAATGCTTTGCAACTACTCCGGGTCGTGTGCAAACCAGTAAACCAAAAAAGATTCACATGGCATGTCTTCCTGCAGCTTGCAAGAGTATAAAAGATAGAAGCTGTTCCAGACAAGCAGATGCTTCCCTTCAACTGCAACACAGATTCTTCTCTGCAGATTCTCTCTTCCTGGGACCTGTAGCCCACCTGCCTGCTATGAGGACCTCTTCTGCAAACATGTGCTTACCTCATGCTGTTCATACTACGTAACAAGGACTTGCAAGTAACATAACTTTTGATCTAGACCTGCTATTTTACTTTACTTAAGCACATATTATCTGTAAAGATCTGTAAGACCTACCTCTCATTTGGTTTGCAATTGTATTTTAAAATAAACCTTTTCTGAAGCTAAAAATATAGTCTCTTTGTGTTCTGAGTATATGGTATCTGTTAAGGTTATACTGATAGCGCATGGACACTTTTAAACTTAGTGCCATGCTCTGAGTACATGCTTTCAAATCTTGCAGTACAGAATACTGCATTTCAACAAAGATATATACTTAATTTATTTAATTTATTGCAATTATCACCTTTGGTGATTGGTGAAGAAATTAATATCCTAAAACGTATAAATACAGCGCCTGCTTTTAAATTATAAACAGTAGCGAGTGCTTTAGAGCAATATTCCCCAAGTAAATCATTTCTTGTAACACCATGAGCCCTTACTGCCTCCTAAATAGGTGGAGGTAAGGGCTTCCAGCGATAATGACCACATGCTAATGGGGAAATTAGTGTGTGGCCATCTTTCAGACATGTTAAAAAGTGGCCGGAGCGTGCTACAAACCCACGTGCTAATTGCAGCACCAGACTCTTTCTAGGATGCCTTAGTAAAAGGACCCCAATGTGTTGAAATAATAAGTCATGAAAAAGAATACTAAAAATATAAGGGGTCGATATTCAGAGTGAATTAACCTGCCAGAAACAGCTCCTGACCAATTAAATCACTTCTTTGGGGCTATCTGCTGATGTCAGCAGTACTTAACTACAGGGCCGTGCCTAGGGTCTCTGGCGCCCCCCTGCAGACTATCAGTTGGCGGCAGCCCTCCCCCCCCCCCCCCCCGTGAAAATGATCGCTCACCACTTGCCACACTGACAGGAATTGTCAGCAATATTCTTAGAAACAAATTGCTATACATTGCAAAATAAGATAGCAGATGTAAATTCTCAAAGTGGACATATTCCAAACACTAAAATGAAAATAAAATGATTTTTTTTCTACCTTTGTTGTCTGGTGACTTTCTTTTTCTGATCATGCTGGCCCAGTATCTGATTCTGCTGCTATCTGTCCTCTTAACTCCGTTTCCAGGGCTTCCTTTCCATTTATTTCTTTCCTTTCCTCCTTTCTTCTTCATTTCTGGTCCTCAGCTTCTGCTTATTTTCTTCATCCATGTGCAGTTTTTCTCCTCTCTTCCTTTTCCCTCATTTCATCTCCTTCATCTCTCTTCCCTCCCCTCTATGTCCAGCAATTTCTCCTCTCTCCGTGAGCCCTGCCCTCTCATCCATGCTCCTCTGTCCCCTGCCCCCTCCATTCATCCCTATCCAGCAATTCCCCTCTCTCCCTGAGCCCTGTCCTGCAATCCATATCCATCCATGCCCATCTGTCCCCTGCCCCCTCCATTCATCCCTATCCAGCAATTCCCCTCTCTCCCTGAGCCCTGTCCTGCAATCCATATCCATCCATGCCCACCTGTCCCCTCCATTCATCCCTATCCAGCAATTCCCCTCTCTCCCTGAGCCCTGCCCTCCCAATCCATGCCCATCCATGCTCCTCTGTCCCCTGCCCCCTGTAGGGGTATTTCCCTGTGATCTAGCCTAAGCTGGTCTTGGCCTATACAAGCATATGACATCTTGGTATAATAAGATGGCTGCTGCAACATCTCTGTGTCAGCAAGATCCAGCTTCAGCTTGTGGAAAATCACTGACAGGCTTGCTAAAGCCAAGGACAGTCTGTGTTCTAAACACCCCCTTCTATCACCCTGAGAATGGAGTAGGGAGGCAGACATGGCTCCAGAAGTTACCATTCTCCAAGGTCACAAAACAAAGAACTCTTCTTGCCCATGTACTGAACTGGACAAGATCATGATTGGTTCCTACCGTCACCTGACCGAGAGGTACGCGGAAAGCGGGAACAGAAGTAAGTTAGTGAGTCGGAGACCCTGGGAGGAGGAGTACCTGTGAAGGACCTGAGAAATCCAGCAAGGCTCGGGGTGAGCTAGAGACTTTGTATGATACCAACCTTGTGACCTGCATAACTGGTGCAAATACCTGTGGCAGAGATATTGGCTCTGATAACCAAAGGAGAGACGGGAACCTACTTGGTTGCTGATAAAGACCTGCACTACAAAAGACACAGACAGCTAAAATAGCATCTGGGGAGATTCTGCTCCGGTCTTATCTGAAGCCGTCATCAGGACAGCGTGGTAAGATCACAGTGATATATTTCCTGGTCTGGGGTTAGGCAGTGGTTTTATCTAAGTGCGACTGGTTTATGTCAGCTCTTGGTCAGGGACAGTTGCTAATGTGTATTTTGCATAAGATGTGATAAGTTTCATAAGGATTATTAGGTTATCATTTGTACTGTTCTAATCATTACCGTACTTAGTCTCAGGATAATCAGAGTGTAGTTTAGACAATATATTTTCGGTAGTGCTCATATCAGTAAGGGATATTTTTATTGCATAAGCTAGCGCAGAGTATTTCTATATTCTTATCCATAATAAAGCTAATATATATATATATCTATCAGCTGTGTCTTTCTTTTTCACTCTACACACCAACACACCTGGAGAGGTGCCAGAAGCAAGATTCCTGTATCTCACCCTAGACAGAGCTAGTGAGTCTGTTAGGCAGACTTATGCATCAGGGAATCTTGGTATAAGTAATCTGTGGGTACCTGTTGCCCTAGGTATTATTTATCTCACCCTACACCCCTCCATTCATCCTTTTCCAGCAATTCCCCTCTCTCCCTGAGCCCTGCCCTCCCAATCCATGCCCATCCATGCTCCTCTGTCCCCTGCCCCCTCCATTCATCCTTTTCCAGCAATTTCCCTCTCTCCCTGAGCCCTGCCCCTCCCATCCATGCTCCTCTGTCACCCTCCATTAATCCCTATCCAGCAATTCCCCTCTCTCCCTTCTATGACCCCCGCTCGCATCCATGCTCCTCTCTCTCCTCTCGCTCCCATGTCCCATCATGTCCCAGTTGGCCTGGCCTGGCCCGCCCTCTTCTCCCCTCCCCCTTCGCATCCAAGCTCTCGTCTCTCCCCTGCCCTCCCGCTCCCATTGTTCAACTGCCCGCCCTCTTCTCTCCCCCCAACATCCCTTTTCTTTTTTTTCTTTTTAAATTTACCTCCGTGGCGGTCCAGCAGCGCAGCGTCAGTGAAGGAGGCAGCGCTTCCGACGTCTCTAGCCTTCCCTTCGCTGTGTTCCGCCTTCTTCTGACGTCAAGGAAATGACGTCAGAAGAAGGCGGAACACAGCGAAGGGAAGGTTAGAGACGTCGGGAGCGCCGCCTCCTTCACTGACGCTGCACTGCTGGACCGCCACGGAGGTAAATTTAAAAAGAAAAAAAAAAGAAAAGGGATGCTGGGGGGGGGAGAAGAGGGCGGGAAGTTGAATAATGGGAGCGGGACGGCGAGCGAGGTGAGCATGGTGCGGCGGCGCTCCCCAGAGGGAGGCGCCCCCCTGCCATGCTTACCTCGCTTACCGTGTTGGCACGGCCCTGCTTAACTAGTTAGTACTGCCACTGTTCCCTCTAAGCTGAGCGTGAGTCCTCCACCTATAGTCTTGCCAGTGTGAGGTGCTGTTTTCAATAGTGAGGGACATGCAGGCTCTGCAAGATTTCAAAGAACCTGCCTTTCCCTAGCAATTGAAAATACAATATTGAAGCACCATCCATCACCCACTGGCAGCAATGCGGTTGGAGGACTCCGGCTCGGCTTTGAGGGAACAGTGAGTACCGCTGAATATCACCACAGACCGCTAAACTCAAAACTGGCTATTTTGTGGGGCAGAGTCAGCACTTATGTGGTTAAGTGCCAATATTCAGCACTTAATCGCCTAAGTTTAGTGGTTAAATCGGAAGGCATAAAAGTCAATCCTCTTTTTACGGGGCGAGGCTTATGAGGTTAAGTGTCAAATATTGTACCTAACCACATAAGAGATATCTGGCTGCACAATCCAGGACATTCAGAGCCAGTGCCCGGACATGATTCGGCATTGAAAATTCAGGAATAATGCTGGCAGTGGCTAAAAAAACGCTCACTGCCGAAGGCTGAATAATTGATAAGAATCATACCCCCCGGATTCTGTATAATGCGACCAGAGTTGTGTGTGCAAATCAGGACGTATTCTGATTTGCACTCACAACTTAATTATCTTAACAAGCCAATCAGCGCCGATAATTGCCACTTCACAAGCAATTATTGACACTAATTGACTTTAATTAGAATTTACACACACAACTTGCTAAGCATATTCTGTACAGTGATGTGAGTAAATTCTACAACGCAGAACCGAAAATGGGGTGTGGCCAAGGGCGAGTTGTCGGCATATCTAAAAACTATGTGCGCTGTTATAGAACGCACCCACTCCGTGCCTAACTTAGGGCTTCAGCCACGCTAGTGATTCCTGTGCAGTAAATGAGAGGAAGTCTCTTCATTTCCTATGGGCTTTCTCTCATTTTCCATGTGGGAATCACTAGAGCGGCTTTGTAAAAGAAGCCTTAGTCGCCAGCATTTACACCAAGTTTTACTTGGCGTAAATACCCACGACTAAATTTAGACTAAATAGGGCGCTAGACATAGTCTATAAATCACGCCTAACTTTAAGTGTAGTTTATAGAATACACCTAGGTGTATTTGGTGCAGATTTTTATGGTAAGAAAACAAAAAGTGAGGATGAATGGAGAAGGAAATCCAAACTATTTTCTTTATTGGTAATCAAATAACGACCCGACATGGCCGTGTTTCAGCATCAGAGCCTGCATCAGGGGTCAAACAAATCCTTAAAACGAAAAGAATTTTAAAGTCAACTATGGAATGCCTGACCGGCAATACACAGAAATGACGTCAATATTGCAATGATATTTTGACAACTATCGGACAATTTATGATTTTAACGAACTGGAAAAACGCATCAATGCTCAATGAACATTTCTGGTGGCAGTCAGTTTTATCATATCACAAATTTGAAACAGCCTCTGCAAGTTTTACTGGAAAGCTACATCAGGGGTATTAATCCTGTATCCTGTCCACTGCTTCTTGCTTCATAAACTTACAGTGTCTCTGGTACCCATCCCCTCCTTCTCCCACCTGCTAGCAATCCATGGGACTAATGGGGCATAAACAATCTACAGTGGTTCCTGCTTCATTGATTCCATTTTTAAAATTAGAGCCATAATCAGCCCCTAGTGATAATCTCACGGTACCATCATTAAGGGTCAAGCCTAGCAGTAGACAACCACTAGGGATTAAGGAGACACCATTTCTGAAAGTGCAATTGCCAGGGTAGTAGTACCCAGGGATCAATCCTGCATCCACTAGACCTCCAGAATGAACAGATAGATGCTGGTGGAGGGTAGTGGGCACTGTAATATTTTAAAGCATGAGGATGTGTTTGGGGGAATATTTTAACTTTCTATTCCTTGTGGGGTGCTGGAGGGGCATTATTCTCACCAGTACCCCACCATCAATTTTGGTCCTGGAGGAGGGGGCAGAGAAACCTTTCTAGTGAAACATACTGACCTATTTAAGTTGTTTCTTGGAAGTATTGGCCCACAAATTAACAGATTGATGCTCTTTCTAGAGGTGTTGTTGACTTCTTGAATAATATAGCTTGAAATTTTAATGTGAGCTGTATTATTCATTTTCCATAATAATGAGCTGCTTTGCATGCATTAATTGGCTAATAATGCACATTAATGTCATAACCTTAGTAAGTAGGTTCCTTAGAGTGATGAATCTATTTTTACCAATCAGCCATAAAGTTGCATATGTACTCACATCAAGGACAGTCTAATATCTAAGAGTACTAGCAAGGAAAGGTAAAAGAGATTTCAAGATTGGCCTGACCGCAGTGCTGTCCTATCCTGTTCTGTCCAAGGTCTTTGATCACTGATGATTGAAAAAATGGCATCAGAAAATCCATAGCAAGAAAATTTAGATTCTAATCTACTTATTTAGAGGCCGATATTCAAAGAGTTTATGCTCCTAACTTAAGTTATACACCTAAATTGGTCTCTTTTTTACACCTAAATTGGTCTCTTTTTTGGGCCCTCTCATAAAGTTGTGGTAAGCACTAATGTGTGCTTACCGCAGCTTAAAATGGCATACCACGAGGCAAGCTAAGGAATCCTCCAAAGGTATTGAAGATGAGATGTTTGTGCACAAGCTGTGGGAAGACCCACCTGATGACCTAACCTGTGTGGAGGCAACAACACTCTCTGATTGTAATATGGAGTCTGTGCAGGATAAGCCACATCTCAAATAATGGAATCAGAAAGTAAAGCCTACAATGACAGTGACAATGAAGGTATTATCGGAGGAGATGCATTGCCTGCCAAATAACATACCTATGATATACCATGTGGCAACCCCCCATCATGTCAACCAGCACCTATCCCCAGAACATTGTATACATCCTCCCAAGAGTTTGAAACCATGCAGCGGATGCTATGCATACATTCCACAAGGACACATGCAGTCCTTAGAGGTAAGGAATGTTTCTCATTACATATGTATTGTATTCTGATGCACGTGAGTCCTTGAGACTGAGTATAGAATGACAGTAATAACCACACCAACGTTTGGTTTAAAAAAGTCACTTCTTTTATGTCCACACTTCACTATGTTCATAATTTTCCACACAATTTCAATACATATTTGTTAATTCAGCCTATTGCATTCTTTCAGTTTGTGTTCGGGTTACAACTTACACCCAGATGCAATATGAGTGCTGTGTGGCTCACCATGAGACGGCAGGTTATGATATTTAGTAGTGCATTTTATTCTAATATCAGTTGGATGGGGTCTCTGTTTCATTTTAAAGCTTTTTGGTCCTCTTTTTAACATTTGGTATAATGATTTTACAGAGGTATTTGCATTACATGCAACAGTGTTACCTCGTTTTTGCGGCATTATATAACTGTCACAATTTCTGCGCGCATTTGGTTATCTATGGACTTTGTTATTGGATTCCTGAGGTGGAACAGCATCTCATGGTAAGTTGTTTGGTTTTTCTTGAGGAAGGTTCTATATACAAGATTTTGCAGCAAATGGGGGTCTGGTTGTTCTTTTGTTTATTTCCTATGATGCAGTGTGTGGCATGGAGTTTCTAAGCCACAGCGTGAAGTTTTTCTGGTGGTATATTTTTTTTGTTCAGTACATAGGCAAAATATACACATATTTATATTGTCATTTTATATTACTCACATTTGTTACTTAACAACTACCGATGACATAGATGTCAATTACAGGCCTGCTTAGAAGTTCAGCCTATGTTAAAATAGCCATGAGCATATTTAATAAGCATCCTTTTCTTTTTTTTCCCTGAAATGTTATTGGTTTTTGTTATAGACACATGTACAATACATAGTTTGGGATATACATCCCACTTTTACATTTTTAGATATTTTGTAGGTGTTTATGTTTCATTTCTCGGTTTTATTTGTGCCCCATACAATCTTTAGACACACGTTTTAATGTCTGTACACCCTTTTTTTAAATTGCAATTTCAATATAATACAAGGAAAATCACTTGTACAGAAATAAAAAAAAATTAAAAGTAAACAATATTACTCTTATTGAAAAATAGAATTTCATTTCAAATAGGAAATCATTCTTAACCCATAGTCCATGACAATGTGGGGAGAAGAACAAGTAGAAATTCAAAGGAAATAAGGTAAACTAAATTACCAATATCATCACTGAGGCAAGAAAAGCAGCATATGTGCCTTCAAAACAAATTATAGCATAACTCAAGTCTCAGTCCTGACCGGAGAACTTGAGGCCAGACACTTGCCACTGATATAGGCAGATAATTTTGATGGGTCATAGAATATGTATTGTACAGACCTCCATTTTACATTACATTTGCAAGGATATTTTAGGAAAAATAATGCTCCTAGCTGAAGAACAGCTGAGAGAAGTAATAGAAAATTCCTCCTTCTTTTTTGGGTCTCTCTAGTCAAGTCAGAAAACATTCTGACCTGACAACCCAAAAGAGGTGCATCTTTTTTCTTAAAAAAAATGAAATAACCAGTCCCAATCAGATGAAAGAGCCAAAGTTATCAACAGAGTAGCCTGCACCACAGATTCAGTCTCATGAGACTCCAATATATCTGAGACATTTAACACATCAGTCTCTTGTTCTGGAGAAAGTTTTTCTTTAGAAATTTCTTTCTTCCCAGATGGTAAATAATAAATACGCGAAATTGGTGCAAATGACTTTTCAGGGACCAAAAGCACCTCTTTGAGATAACGTAAAAACATTTCTCTTGGTGAGATAAGTGGTAACTTAGGAAAAATAATTATACGAATATTAGAACATCTAACAGCATTCTCTAAGCTCTCCACTTTATGCCTCAAAATGGTATTTTCCTTGATTATCATTGAATTAGTCAATTGAGAATATAACATTTGGCCATGTTCCTCCAAATTTTGTGACATGTTAACAACTTGTTGAGCAGCACCACCTTCGATAAACCTCATGGCAAACTCTTTGGAATTCACTACAGTTCTCTGCCACTGTAGCCCACCCTCACTTCCAGGTCTGGGGGGAGTCTCATATGGACCTGTGCTCAGCAAGATTTCCAACACTTCCAGAAAGGATCCTTCCTCACCCAGCTTCGGACCTCTGGCTCCATCCTTGTTTGCCAGTGCAACAAAGAGGGGGATAATCGAACGGGGGCACCCATCTCTAAGGACGGCCCCGTAAAGGGGCGGGGAAACCCGTATTATCGAAACAAGATGGGCATCCATCTTTCGTTTCGATAATACGATCAGGGATGCCCAAATCATGAAATTTAAGTCGACCTTAGAGATGGTTGTCCCCGGTTTTCGGCAATAATGGAAAATGAGGACGCCCATCTCAGAAACAACCAAATCCAAGCCATTTAGTCATGGGAGGAGCCAGCATTCGTAGTGCACCGGTCCCACTAACTGAATGGAAAAAACCCTTCCTGATCCGGAAAGGAACCGGCATGCATGAAGGAAATTGCATGCAAATGAGCTGCTCGCTGTTAGCTCATTTGCACACAATTTCTTTCCTAAGGAGGGGATGCTTGGTCATTAAAAAAATGGACCAAGTAAAGTCGTCCTAATGCTCGTGAGGGACGCCCTTCTATTTTCCATTATCTGCCGAGGATGCCCATCTGTTAACCACGCCCCCATCCCACCTTCGGTACACTGCCGACATGCTCCCTTGAACTTTGGTCATCCCCATGATGGAAAGCAGTTGAGGATGCCCAAAATTGGCTTTCGACTATGCCAATTTGGGCGACTTTAGGAGAAGAACACCCATCTCCCGATTTGTGTCGGAAGATGGGCACCCTTCTCCTTCAAAAATAAGCAGGATAGTTATTCCAGGGTCATCTGGACCAAGTTTAAAGGTAATGTTTCCACAGGTGGATAGGAGCATATTTTCCATTTGCATTTTACCATGTTATTCCCACAGACTTTAACCCAGCAGATCACCATGGAGCTCATTGCCACTCTGCTCAATCAGTCATCTTGCCCTGGTGGGACACTCTTCATCTGGTTTCTCCTCAGAGGCCTATCTGATATGGATGACCCTACAGCATACCCTCTGAGTCATCAAAATACACAAGTCCCTCCACCACAAGGTGGTGTCCCTTTGGAGGGGGGGGGGAAATATTATTTTTGCCTAGTGTTCATATCTTCATATACGTGAACTTGCCTTATAATCTGATCAGGTCTATCTTTGATGATCGTCTGTGTCCCATATGTATGGTATGAGAGATATGTTGCCTTGCAACAACAATCACAGCACAGGACAGTGGCACACCTTACTATCATGTGCTGCCACATTCTTAGGCTACACAGAATTTCAGTGCACACTCTTCAGCACAATATACCATCTGTGCATTGATCCTGTATGTAATGAGATTGAAATAGATACGAGAGACGTATATTGAGCGATGGACTACATTCATGGAAATTCTCTCTGCATTTATATCCTTATACCACTCTATGCATAGAAATCTTCAAACATGACCTGGCCTGAAAAACAAGCTAGTTCTGGATTATTTAAGTGAAACATGTTCCAAAATTACTGGCACCATATTGTTCATCATTCCAAGGCACATATTTGACCCTAGCTAATGTTTTCTCTTTTTTTTTTTTTTTGATACAACATATCTAACAAATGTCTGTGAGAGGTAGAGGCAATGCAATGATGTTATACAGTCAATGTAGTGTGATTTAATACAGAACTAGTGCACTGTAAAGTGCAATGGTGTGCATATGGTTGGCCTCTGACATAATAGGATACCAACATATGTGCATGAATAATAATAGACCACCAGCCTCTGTAGATATAAATTTGTAGTTAGAATCATTTATCGTTTATTGTTTTTTTCTATACCGAAAATATTTGCATAGCAAGTTAGATCGTTTTACAATATTAAAAACAAGGAACATAAAAGAGCGCCAATAAAATATGGGATAGAAGACAAAAACACTTCATTCACAACAAGAATCACTAATCATTCATAACTATGTTCCCGGAAAAAAGAAATTAATATAAAACACCAATCAATCATAACAGCACTCACAGCCCTATACCATGCAGTATGCCTAATATGCAAGAGATCATAAAGCAAAACTGATATCCAGATGGCACCTTTTAGAGATCTGTGATGAGTGGTCACTTTCCTGGTCATGGACTACAGAGAAGTTGTTGTTGTATCCTCATGTGTGGTATTGTTTGATGATGGATAGGAATCTGTGTAACCTGAAGTTTAAAATGGCTTTTTGCCTCAAGTATCAGGACCATATCAGTCAAATTATATTGGGTAACAACCAGCTCATATGTGAAGTGTTCACATATGAGCTGATTCCGCACCTGACTTCCACTCACAGTGTTATTATGGCGATGTGCTGGAAAATATGAGGAATTCTCCTCTAGGTCGGGATTGATGTCAATGATTGACATCCATATCCTGGGGTCATTTAAAAAAAGGATGGGACAGATTGTTGTTTAATAAACCATGTGGACAGGTGTGCATGGGATATGTGGACATTATAATAAGATGTCCAGAATGTACAGTGGACATTTAGAGGGAATGGTAATGTTAGCAACACAGACACTGTTTGGAGCTGTTATGGTTAAGAAGAGGCTGTAGCCTGTACATATGACATGATACCACATCTATGTTTCCATGTCATCATGTTGGAATCCATGGTTCATATCATGGTTCATATCAATTGGTAATTTCAAATGTGGGTACATTTAATTTGTGGCCAATAGTAGAAGAGTCAGAGGGGTAACACAGATGCTGATCAGGCATCATAATGAACCGAGCATGGTGGCTTGTATGAAATGAACATTTAGATTACTATGATGTACAAGTAGTGTTACAGAGTATAAAGACCATGACATGAATTGAAGGGGGTCCTGATAGGGGAAAGTTTTCTGGTTAATTCATACTGCAGTACATGGCTATTATGTCCATCTGCAGTGTGAATACAACTTCCAGATACTTTGTCTGACCCTTTGATATCTTTTGCATATTGACTCAAGAGTTTCTAAACACAAGTCAGCTAGTGTGTACAACCTGACCTAAGTAGAAATGAACTAAAATTTCAAAAAAGTCCTTCATGTCTAAACAAATATTACATAACATCAGCATATTTCTGAGAAAATTTGTAAGGGGCAGCTCAACAACCACCACAAGCACCTATAAAATGGAAAACATATCTAGCACCCAAAAACAATTGTGACAAGCTTAACTACCTTATGAAGGAAACAGAATTTTGTTTGATCCATAGAGGTGGCAGCGTACTACACAACCAGCAAGAACAGAGGAATTCAGATCACTGGAAAATAAACTATATTTTGAGGCAGGCTTGGACACGTGCAGACTTATGCATGATTACAAAGGCAAGCAATGCAAATGGTAAACTGACCTCCACTCATGTGGAACTGATTGCCAGTTGGGCTGTCTGTTTCTCTTTATTTGTGATATTTACATGCAAAGTCAGTGGCAAGGATGTACACTGAAGAAAGGTCCTGCCAAAACTCAGGTACCTAATGTATGTATCATCTCTGGAGCAAATCGGAATTGTTGCCTCACTGGCAGTAAACATGGCTTTCAAACTTTTATGCAGACAGTGAAATATGAGAACGTGTGAGTCCAGGCCAAATGCTAAACAACAACACTACATATTGCTCAAACCCAACCACAGCAAATGTGGTTGGGAGTCAAAGCCGTCATGCAACAATGACACTTACTGTCCAGCGCATATGTGTCAATTCCTGTAGGAAATTGTGATCTGTGTTCCTCAATCAGGGGAAGGCCACTGCAATAATGGCTGAGCTATTCAGGTTAAGGGTAGAGACATTATTTAGGGTAAAAATTCTCTAACCTTCAAAAGTCAAAGCATAAAGAAGGCAATTATATACAGTGGGGGAAATAAGTATTTGATCCCTTGCTGATTTTGTAAGTTTGCCCACTGACAAAGACATGAGCAGCCCATAATTGAAGGGTAGGTTATTGGTAACAGTGAGAGATAGCACATCACAAATTAAATCCGGAAAATCACATTGTGGAAAGTATATGAATTTATTTGCATTCTGCAGAGGGAAATAAGTATTTAATCCCTCTGGCAAACAAGACCTAATACTTGGTGGCAAAACCCTTGTTGGCAAGCACAGCGGTCAGACGTCTTCTGTAGTTGATGATGAGGTTTGCACACATGTCAGGAGGAATTTTGGTCCACTCCTCTTTGCAGATCATCTCTAAATCATTAAGAGTTCTGGGCTGTCGCTTGGCAACTCGCAGCTTCAGCTCCCTCCATAAGTTTTCAATGGGATTAAGGTCTGGTGACTGGCTAGGCCACTCCATGACCCTAATGTGCTTCTTCCTGAGCCACTCCTTTGTTGCCTTGGCTGTATGTTTTGGGTCATTGTCGTGCTGGAAGACCCAGCCACGACCCATTTTTAAGGCCCTGGCGGAGGGAAGGAGGTTGTCACTCAGAATTGTACGGTACATGGCCCCATCCATTCTCCCATTGATGCGGTGAAGTAGTCCTGTGCCCTTAGCAGAGAAACACCCCCAAAACATAACATTTCCACCTCCATGCTTGACAGTGGGGACGGTGTTCTTTGGGTCATAGGCAGCATTTCTCTTCCTCCAAACACGGCGAGTTGAGTTCATGCCAAAGAGCTCAATTTTTGTCTCATCTGACCACAGCACCTTCTCCCAATCACTCTCGGCATCATCCAGGTGTTCACTGGCAAACTTCAGACGGGCCGTCACATGTGCCTTCCGGAGCAGGGGGACCTTGCGGGCACTGCAGGATTGCAATCCGTTATGTCGTAATGTGTTACCAATGGTTTTCGTGGTGACAGTGGTCCCAGCTGCCTTGAGATCATTGACAAGTTCCCCCCTTGTAGTTGTAGGCTGATTTCTAACCTTCCTCATGATCAAGGATACCCCACGAGGTGAGATTTTGGGTGGAGCCCCAGATCTTTGTCGATTGACAGTCATTTTGTACTTCTTCCATTTTCTTACTATGGCACCAACAGTTGTCTCCTTCTCGCCCAGCGTCTTACTGATGGTTTTGTAGCCCATTCCAGCCTTGTGCAGGTGTATGATCTTGTCCCTGACATCCTTAGACAGCTCCTTGCTCTTGGCCATTTTGTAGAGGTTAGAGTCTGACTGATTCACTGAGTCTGTGGACAGGTGTCTTTCATACAGGTGACCATTGCCGACAGCTGTCTGTCATGCAGGTAACGAGTTGATTTGGAGCATCTACCTGGTCTGTAGGGGCCAGATCTCTTACTGGTTGGTGGGGGATCAAATACTTATTTCCCTCTGCAGAATGCAAATAAATTCATATACTTTCCACAATGTGATTTTCCGGATTTAATTTGTGATGTGCTATCTCTCACTGTTACCAATAACCTACCCTTCAATTATGGGCTGCTCATGTCTTTGTCAGTGGGCAAACTTACAAAATCAGCAAGGGATCAAATACTTATTTCCCCCACTGTATCAGTGCACCTATACATAGGTATCTATAGCAGTGGTTTTTAACCCAGTCCTCAGGGACCACCTGCCTGTCCCTAGTGATTGAAAACACAATATTGAAGCACCACCCCCACTAGAAGCAATGCAGTTGGAGGACACCTGCCCAGCTTAGAGTAGGGGTGTCCAACCTTGGTCATCGCCAAGTCGGGTTTTCAGGATTTCCCCGACGAATATGCATGAGATCTAATTGCATACAATGGAGGCAGTGCATGCAGATAGATCTCATGCATATTTACTGGGGGAATCTTCAAAAACCGAGGTTGGATAACCCTGGCTTAGAGGGAACAGTGCTGCTATCCTCTGCGTACTGTCTTATACAGCCAGTCTCTTCGCAGCACAGTAACAAAACTCCTAATAAACTCTTGATGCTGAAGCTTAAGTCTGACATCCTCTGAAGTGTCCTGCATAACCAGCCTCATGGCAGCACAGAAAAACATACCAGTGTGTGCACAATTTTTATTATCAACACAGATTGGAAGTCTTTGCCAGTGCACTCTTCCCTGCACAACCTTGGTACAGTTTAGCAATGAGGTCCTGTTCTTTCCCTGCCAACACAAGTCTACCTCTAACTACCAGAGCACAAGAACAATAGAGACCTTTAGAAACATAGAAACATGATGGTAGATAAAGGCCAAATGGCCCATCCAGTCTGCCCATCCTATGTAACCACTAACTCTTCCTTTTCCTAAGGGATCCCACGTGCTTGTCCCACGCTTTCTTAAATTCCAACACAGTCCTCATCTCCACAACCTCTACTGGGAGGCCATTCCATGCTTCCACCACCCTTTCCGTGAACTAATACTTTCTTAAATGCCTCCTAAGCCTATTTCCTCTTAACTTCATCGTATGCCCCCTCATTCCAGGGTTTCCCTTCATTTGAAAAAGGCTCACTTCCTGTACAATAATGCCCCTGAGATATTTAAACGTCTCTATCATATCTCCTCTCTCCCTCCTCTCTTCCAGCATATACATGTTGAGGTTCCTGAGCCTGTCCCTATATGTTTTATGTCCAAGACTGCTTACCAATTTCGTAGACGCCCTCTGAACTGACTCCATCCTGATTATATACTTCTGTAGGTGTGGTCTCCAGAACTGCAGACAGTACTCTAAATGGGGTTTCACTAGAGACTTATACAAGGGCACTATCACCTTCATCTTCAAGTCCAGAAATGCCTTGTATCTTACAAACGTGATTACATTTATAGGGGCAGTATGTTGACATTATACAAGCCAAAGCTTTTCCACTGACTTACACATTGTAAGTTTTGGTGCTTCATGTCCACAACATTTAAACGTCCACAACAGTTACAGTCCCTGCTTAATTACAGATCCTAGACCACCTAGCCACTGTTGTCCATTCAGTTCATCTTGCTCGACCAAAATGATAAACCTTCAGTGAGATCTCAAGTTCTATGGGAACCAGTGTACTCATCCTCTTTCTACCATTCTACATTCCTCACAGCAGCTTCAAACCAGACCACAGTGGTGAACATCAATACAGAATACAGATGTCCCTTTTCCTTCACTGGAATATCAATCCATCCAGGCAACAGATGTTTTTACACAAGGCGGCTCTCACCTTACCAGGGCATACGCTCAAACCCCCAAATTCTATATATGGTACCTAACTTAATTGAACGACAAGCCAATCAGTGCCAATAATTGGCAATTAACCAATTATCAGCACTAATTGGCAACAATTAGGATTTTCACACATATTCGATTCTATAACTGAATACCTAATTCAGGTCAGGAGCACTGCTTCCTCTTCTTCTGGCAAAAAAAAAACATAGAAAATAACTTTTTCTTTTGAAGTCAGGAAGTTTGAGCCATGCTCTAATTCTACAGGCTGTTAATGCTTTTAGGCTGTAACAGTTAAGTTTAAATCTCTGGCAGAAAGTTTAAGTATGTAACTATGGGGAAAAGAGTTTTACACTATTTAAACAAGTTAATAAAGTTTGCTTTTTTGTGAAATTGAAACTTTTTATCAATGAACTTACAAATGCTCTTCTATCCCAATCTTTAAGTCACCAATGCAAAGAGCAACATAATGTTCAGTTCACTTGCCCAGAGAAATGTCCTCTTCTCTCAGAGCTCCCTCAGAAAAGAAAGTTACTTGGGGCCTTTTCTCTCTCTCTCTATATATATATATATATCTTTGGTTCTAAGGGGAATGCTTCTAAGAGCCCCTTTGATAATTAACACAGGAGCCAATGCAGAAATTTTTCTGTGCATTTACTGTGGGGTTTGCACAATTTTGCTACAGGTTTTGCAATGCAGAAAGGGTTTCAGCGCGGGTGTCAACTCTTGAAGGCAAATGCGGTGATAAGCTAACCCTCAGCATGCACAACAAAAAAAATTCCACAAGTGGTTAACACAGGAAATTTTTTGCCAAGTCCAGGGCAGTGTTGAAGGGATGGTTGAGAGGAGTCTCTCTCTACATCCCAACCACGCTGCCCCAGATGCCTGGTATCAGGCTCCTCCCTCCTTACCTGAACCAAAGAACCTCCACCTGATGGTCTAGTGGCCCCCTCCCTCCTTCCCAACCCCCACCCCACCACAGTTCAAAGTATTTCCTTGCTATTCTAGTAGCCCCTCTCCTCGATCTACCCAGCCCTCCACACTACCTCCCTCCCTCCCTTCAAAGATTTTCCATGATAGTCTAATGGCCCACCCACCCCTCTTTTCCAAGTTAAGATATTAAATCCCTGCTGTCTAGTGGCACCCCCAATCCACCTGACCCCTCCCCCAGGTATCCCGCACCCCCATCTCAGTTGTACCTTTACAGGAGGCAGGAGCTATGCTCTCTCACTCCAACTCCAGCGCCGCCATCTTGAAAAAGGCAGTACCTTGCTCTGCACAGTGTATCCTAGAGGTCACAGTGGCTATTTTTACAATGGAACCACCAGGGGCAAGAGTGAGTGGTATTTGCTCCTACCCCCATCACCTCACTGAATCACCAGGGACAAAGCTAGGCCTGAGGGTCGGACTGTTCTAACTGGGTTGGGGTGAGTCTGTTTATTGTATTGGAGGGTGGAAGCGGGGTCAGAGACAGAGGAGCCAACTTTTCAAAATTATTGGGGGTGCTAAGCCCAATGGAAATAACCCCTCCCTGGACACATACAAGCAATTTTCTCAATATTGGGGGTGCTCAAGCACCCACAGCACCCACAGAGTCGGCTCCTATGGTCAGAGATTGTGTTGGGGTGGGTAGGAGGGGCTTAGTGATTATGTTGGGGAATTAGAAGTAAAGAAGAAAAGAGATACTAGAGAAATTGCTTTGGGTTCAAAGAAATTGAAACTTTACTTCTGTTGTAGCCTGAGTGATTTTACTGATTATTGATTTTCTATTTTGTTTTTATCTTCTTTTGGATTATAAATATTCTATTGGTGAGAATGTATTGAGGGGGTGGAAGGGAAATCTAAAATTGTATTGGGGATAGGAGAGGAGTCAATGATTGTGTCAAGGGTGTGGGGGTTCTAAGATTGTGTCGAAGGTGGGGCAGACTTTGGAGCATACTGGGCTGGATAAAAGGGAGAGGAGGACACTGTACTCTGCAGGCCGGGACCCGGAAGTTATGCAGGTGCCAGCCGATAATTAGTGTCACCACCCACATAGCTAGCCAGACAAAGCTAGGACTGCTTTTTATAAAATCCTACATGCCCGGTTAGCTATTTGGGTACTGGCACTGAATACTGCCAGCACCCGCATGACTCCCGGCTCCTCCCTAGCTCCATCCCTTGTACCGCCCTTCACATGCCCACTTCCAACATGGCTGTTGAGTGCTAATATTCAGCGGCACTATTCAGTTATGTGCTGCTGAATATCAGCCGCTAGGCAGGCACATGAGATTTAAATGGGCAGGAGGCTCTTCTGCCTGTTTTAATCACTTTGAATATCAACTCCATTGAGATCAAATTCTCCATAGCAAACCTATCTATGAAAACACTCAGATTCTCCTTCATGTACCCTTCTAAAACTCGGACCCTGACTAAATCTGATAATGCTTCTGTGTGCAACATTCAGAGGATTTCAGATTTTTATACCATGTTGATGCCGGTTTACCCCTCCCTCCGTGCTTTAGGGTCTTCCTGTCAAAACTAGTGCTTCTTTATTCCTCTTCTGGTGCCTTGGGATCTTCCTGCCAATGTTGATACTGCTATGTTACTCTCATGGTATTTTTGAGTCTTCATACCATAATTGGCTCCTGTTGCCCCTTTTTTGGTATCATGGGGTCTTCAGGTCCCTCTTGATGCTTTGGAGTGCTGTTACCCCTGTGGCAGATGTCATATGAACATAAGAACAGCCATACTGGGTCAGACCAATGGTCCATCTAGCCCAGTATCCTATCTCCAACAGTGGCCAAGCCAGGCCTCACGCACCTGGCAGAAGGCCAAATGGAATGTTGCCATGCAAACAATCCCAGGACAAGCAGTAGCTTCCCCATGTCTGTCTCAATAGCAGACTATGGGCTTTTCCTCCAAGAATTTGCCCAACCTCTTTTACCCAGATACACTAACTGCTGTTACTACATTCTCTGACAAAGAGTTTCACAGCTTAACTATTTGTTGAGTGAAAAAATATTTCCTCCTATTTGTTTTATAAGTATTTTCATGTAATTTCCTTGAGTGTCTCCTAGTCTTTGTACTTTTGGAACAAGTACAAAATCATTCCACTTCTACTCATTCTACACCACTGCTAGGATGTTTCAAGTAGGTTTGATTAATAAGTGTAGAGAACCCCACTGTTAGAGTTCAAAATTGCATGTCCCATTGACTTGAATAGAAATGAATGAAAAGAATGATCCAAATAATTTGAACACGCTAACAAAGTGAAATGATGATTGATCCAAAATGAACTGGACATTTCTTTCTGTCCACATTCCTACAAACTACACAAGCTAAGAAGAAAAAATTATTTGTCAAGCGTGGTGATATAAAGAGTATAGGGCCTGCTCCTTAAAATATCCTGCTAAATACTGGGTAACCTCTTAAGCATTTTTTAGGTTATTATAAGTCATAATTAGTTCATGCTGTCTCGAAGATTCTGACTTTACTCTTATTTCAAAGAAGTATTTTCTTACTTGCAAATATTTTTCTTTTTTTCTATCTTTGTTTTAATTTTCCCAAATTTGTCTAGACATCTTGTTTTTCTTTGAAAGGTGCTATCCTTCTTTTGATAATGGAAATTTCTTCTTCTATCTTGATTTTATAAACCTATAAAACTATTGATGCTGAAGTTTATGTCTGACATCCTCTGAACATTGTCCTGCATAGCCTGATGACAGCAGAGAAAAACCTACCAGTGTGTGCACAATTTTTATTATCAACACAGATTGGAAGTATTCCTTAAAAACTTAATAAAATTTACTTCAACCCCCCCCCCCCCTAAAAAAACTCTCTTAGACCTCCAAATATTTATTTTTTTTTTCTTTACATGTTAGCATTTGTACTGGATAACATTTTATGTTGCTGCAGGAGGTAATGTTTCCAGTATCCTTGTTGTACTGAGAAATGATCAATCTGGAAATAAGAGAAAAAGAAATTTCATTTCAAATTACACAGGTGCAAAAGGTAGGCCACTGCAAATTGTTCTCCATACATATTAACACTGTATAGTACTTTCAGTATTAACACCTAATGAGGCCATTTGAATATTTTGGGGGAAGGCATAAAGGATAATTTGCATGCGTCTTATGATTACCGTCAGGGAACCAGTGGTCGCATTAACATGCATACAAATACTGAACCTTAATGGCCTTAGTACATAGGTGATAGCAAACATCCATGTCAATGCTCATTAATGCTAGAAGCTCCCCCCCCCCCCCCCCTCCATTAATGCTAATGCTCATTAGTACATAGGCCCCTTAGAGGATGAATGTAAGTAATAAGAAATGTCCTTTTCTCATTAATTATAAATATGTGACAATTATACATACTGAGATTGTGCCAAAAAAAACTGTTATGATACCAAGCTGGTCAATTATTTATAGTATATCTGCATTTCAAACTATAGATACTTTTTCATAGATACATTCATTAGTAGATGACACTAAGTTTTATAATTGTGAATTTCCATCCAAAGTAAAATACTTCTCTTTATTTGCGTTAACTACATGTGTATTTTAATTAGTTTATGTATTTGGAAAAATATGGCATAGCTAAGTATTATTATTCAAAAATCAAGACTGGTGCTTCGGGAAGGGATCAATTCAAAGCAGCACATTACTGCTACAGTAGATGGTGCAAAATAACCCAATTTACCAAATCCCTCTTCGAAATGTGTTATGGGCACAGAATTAAGGAAGGTGTAATATTGTTAGCTAGCAAGTACAGAAAATATTGAATTTTTTAAAAACTGTGCAGAGTTGAAAGCAGGATAAGGAAATTGGTTGCAATAGTTAAATAAATATGTCTGAAATTTAAAATTACTTTACAGATGTCTAATTGGCACCTACAATAATATACAGCAATTTAATAGTCCCTTACATAAATTCATGATTAGCATATCACATCTCTTAACTGTGAATGAATTCTGCTACTAGTTTCCTTAATTAAAGATACAAAAGGCTCCTTCATCTTTGCATATTCCCTTGCAAGGACATTGATACTCATTATTTCCTAAGTCCAAACACTGAAGCTGTGTCAAGAATGCATCCATCACGAGAAGGGCTAGTTAGAGTCAGCGAAATTTTCAACCAGCTCAGCAAATTCACCAATTTGCAATCTCTATATATCTGGCATGTTTTTATTGGTGAAGATCACTTTCAAATACTGAGATCATGAGAATGATTCCTTGCTTAGCCTCCTCAGCAGCCTCATGTAATGACAGTAATTAACAGCCTGTGATTAGCATCCGCTCTATAAAGTGTTGGAATGTTAATTTGCTTCAACTAATATGCAGCACTTCTGCGTAATGAGATCTATGCTATAGGCTCATGCTGAAAGCAAATTATTTTACAACATTTTATCAGACAAATGATTCTTAGTTAATCACTTGAACAGTAAACCTCAATGTTCTAATAAGTGACATTTGTTTTTCTGTCATTTGATTTATCACAGTATGGTATAGGCCAGCAGATGCTCACTACTTTTTTTTCTGGAATACTGTGTTCTGTGTTCTGTGTTCTAGACTAACAATTCCTTTCTGCACTATATCCTAATCAGGGTTCTCTTTCTTTCCTATTAAAACACAGTCTCATTAGCTACTCTAGCAACTGCTTGATGAATTTTCAGTTTGGTTAGCATTTTGGTAGCCTGTAAGATATACCTGATTTTGAATTTTGCTCTTGTTTTCTTTGCATGTTGTCTCCACCGTAATTCTTCTGGGTATCATAATACCATAGTAACATAGTAGATGACAGCAGATAAAGACCTGTACGGGCCATCCAGTCTGCTCGAGTAACTTTTCACTTGTACTGGCAAGGCAACACGACTTTTATCTCTGCTTGGCCTCTGATATGAATCTGCCATCAGACAGAATGCATAACAGGTTCAGTAGTTAGTTCAATCGGCAATGAGCACCATAAGAATAAGGAGAAAGGGACACTGTTAAAGGGGAACTTGAGATTCCACTTTTTCAATCAAGCAGAGAAAACCTATTCCTTGCTCAAAGCTTGAGGCAGGGGTTTCATCCAGTGCACTGACCAATAACCATGTCAATTTCAAAGAAGCTTTATTTTCACGACTCCATTATTTGCTTTGAAGGCATATGCATGTTTCATATTACTGCAAATGACACTTTCAGGAAAGAAATGGAAATCCAACAGTGGCTTACTATGTCCTTAAAGTCCATATGGATTGCCAATAAAACAAAGTAACAATGATGCTTCTTTGTTCTACCTGGATTTAACTGTCTGCATTAAAAGTTTGGGTCTGCACTACAGCAGACATAAGAGAATGATAAACAGACATTAATATATCGTACCTCAGCATTAACCACAGAGACTGAAGTTATATAAAAGAATCTTGATTCTGCATTATCTGTATGTTTTTACTGGAAAGGAAATAGCCGAGAAGGTGGTGAATACTTTGAATGCCCTCCCACGGCGGGTGGTGGAGATGAAAACCATAATGGAATTCAAAAATGTGTGGGATAAACACATAGGAATCCCGTTTAGAAGGGATCAATCCAAAGCAGCTTAGCGGAGACTAGGTGGCAACACTGCTAATTGGGAAGCAAAACCAGTACTGGGCGGACTTCTATGGTCTGTGCCCTGATCAAGGCTGGATAGATTTGGATAGGCTGGAAGGCTTCAATGACAACTTCCAAAGTTTTAGAATAAGGACAGTGCCAGGCAGACTTCTATGGTCTATGCCCTGAAAATAACATGGACAAGTTAAGATCAAGTATACATATGTTGTATCACCTCATACCTTATGTAATGAGTTTATCTTCTCAGGCAGTTTATCTTCTCAGGCAGACTACATGGACCGTACAGGTCTTTATCTGGCATCATCTACTATGTTACTTACAGGCTCATTTTCAAAAGAGACAAGCGGGGCTGGTGTTGGGTGGTGGGGCTAGTTCTGGGCAAGACTTCTACAGTCTGTGTCCTGAAAATGGCAGATACAAATCAAGGTAAGGTATACACAAGAAGTAGCACATATGAGTTTATCTTGTTGGGCAGACTAGATGGACCGTGCAGGTCTTTTTCTGCTGTCATCTACTATGTTACTATGTTACTATCCTGCTTATAATCGAAATAGAAAAATGCCTATATTGTGACCCAAATCGGGAGATAGACGTTTATCTCACAAAAACGAATAAAGCGGTATAATGGAAAGCTGAATTTGGACGTTTTCAACTGCACTCCGTCGCGGATGTGGACAAAGTTGATGGGGGCGTGTTGAAGGCATGGTGAAGGCAGAACTGGGGCGTGGTTATCAGGCGATCAGAGATGGGCGCCTTTTGCCGATAATGGAAAAAAAGTATGCGTTTGTAGCTAGAATTTAGGGCACTTTTCCTGGACCCTGTTTTTTCACGAATAAGGCCCCAAAAAGTGCCCTAAATGACCAGATTACCCCCAGAGGGAATCGGGGATGACCTCCCCTGACTCCCCCAGTGGTCACTAACCCCCTCCCACCACAAAAAAATGATGTTTCACAACTTTTTATTTTCACCCTCAAATGTCATACCCACCTCCCTGGCAGCAGTATGCAGGTCCCTGGAGCAGTTGTTAGGGGGTGCAGTGGACTTCAGGCAGGTGGACACAGGCCCATCCCCCCCTACCTGTTACAATTGTGCTGCTTAATGCTTAGTCATCTAACCCCCCCAAACTCACTGTACCCACATGTAGGTGCCCCCCTTCACCCCTTAGGGCTATAGTAATGGTGTAGACTTGTTTTGAGGGGGATTTGGGGGGCTCAACACACAAGGGAAGGGTGCTATCAGGGCCGTGCCGATACGGTAAGCGGGGTAAGCACCGCAGGGGGGCGCTGACCTCTTTAGGGCGCCGCCGCGGTGCTTACCCTCGCCGCTTACCTGAGCTTCGCACCGCCAAGGCCTTTAAACCTTTTACCTTCAAGACTACGGTCGCAGCAGCGTCAGTGAAAGCACTGCCGACGTCTCCCTTCCCTTCACGCTCATTGGTTCCCTCAGTGTCCCGCCTTCTTCTGACGTCAGAAGAAGGCGGGACACAGAGAACCAACGAGGGCGAAGGGAAGGGAGACGTCGGCAGTGCTTTCACTGACGCTGCTGTGACCGGAGGTAAAAGTCCCGTTCGCTTAAGCAATTATAGCTTGTAAAAATACCTTTAGTTAGGGAAGAGAAAGAAGATTCGGGTCTGTCCACTTTGCACAAACTGCTAGATTATTGAATAAAAAAACAACAACATTAGACATGTTTTAAAGGTATGCTTGTGTTTTATCTATTGTAGTTTTGCACAGAAAGTTTAAAATGAGACCTGTGTGTCTGAAGCAGTTAAAATAATAAGAAAGAAAAATGCACTAAGGTTGCATTATTAAGATTTCTTTAATCATGAAAAAAAGGAATAGTTCTCTAAAGCTATGTATTATTGCTTTGTTGTTGACAGTCCAGAGGATTGTTTAAAACTTTATGGAGAAGGACAATAACCAATAAAAATGAACACACACACACAAACCCTGCACACACAAATAAAGTGCATTTAACAATCTTCCAGGTTTGCTGTGAGCTGCAATTCTAAATAACAATAATAATAATCCTTATTGCTTGAATCACATTTTTTAGCAAATAAAACTAGGAAAGCAAGTTGTTGCTGTCCATGAAAGGCCGGGTTATGTTTGCAAGCCTTTTGTACATCCATGAATGCAGGTCCTTTTTTGCTAATTTCAGTATGGAAGGGCAGAGAGGGACATGGATGGGATGGGAGGCAGGACCCAGGGAGAGAGGAGAAATTGTTGGAAATGCATATAGAGCAAGAAATGAAGAAGAAAGGAGGAAAGAAAAGAAATAAATGGAAAGGAAGCCCTGGAAACGGAGTTAAGAGGACAGATAGCAGTAGAATCAGATACTGGGCCAGCATGATGGGAAAAAGAAAGTCACCAGACAACAAAGGTAGAAAAAAATCATTTTATTTTCATTTTAGCATTTGGAATATGTCCACTTTGAGAATTTACATCTGCTATCTTATTTTGCATTGTATAGCAATTTGTTTCTAAGAATATTGCTGACAATTCCTGTCAGTGTGGCAAGTGGTGAGCGATCATTTTCACGGTTAAAAATCATAAAAAATTATTTGTGATCTATTTGTTGAGCAATCCCACAAAGATGCACTCCATCTTTCAGCTTCTATTTCCTTTGCATCTTGTGCCACACGGGGGGGGGGGGGCGCCAACTGATAGTCTGCAGGGGGGCACCAGAGACCCTAGGCACGGCCCTGGGTGCTATGCAACTGGGAGCTCTTTTACCTTTTTTTTTGTTTTTGTAAAAGTGCCCCCTAGGGTGCCCGGTTGGTGTCCTGGCATGTGAGGGGGACTAGTGCACTACGAATCCTGGCCCCTCCCACGAACAAATGCCTTGGATTTATTCGTTTTTGAGCTGGGCGCTTTCATTTTCCATTATCACTGAAAAACAAAAACGCCCAGCTCACAAATTGTCGAATAAAACATGGACGTCTATTTTTTTCGAAAATACTGTTCGGTCCGCCCCTTCACGGACCAGTTCTCGGAGATAAACGCCCATGGAGATAGACGTTTTCATTCAATTATGCCCCTCTATGTGATATAAGTCTGCATTTGGGCGTTTTTCACACAAAAACGTCCAAATCAGTATTTTCTAAACCTATTTTTAGATGTTTTTTCTATGAAGTCCGTCAGAAGTACGTCCAAATCTCAAGGGGGCGTTTCAGGGGCATGTTCATGGTGGGACTTGGGCATTCCTAAGACTTAGACGTTTTTCAGCCATAATGGAACAAAACAAAAACATCTTGGACTAAAACTTAGACTTTTTGAGCTAGACCTGTTTTTATTATAAACAAGGCACAACAAGGTGCCCTAAATGACCAGATGACCACTGGAGGGAATCAGGAATGACCTCCCCTTATTACCCCGGTGGTCACTAACCCCCTTCCACCCCCAAAGATGTGATGAAAAACATTATTTGCCACCCTCAGATGTTATACTCAGGTCCATCAGAATAGTATGCAGGTCCCTGTAGTCTAGTAGTGGGTGCAGTGCAGTGCACTGCAAACAGATGGACCCAGCCTCCTACCTCTTCCTACCTGTTACAATTGTGGAGGAAACAGTGAATCCTCCAAAACCCACCAGAAACTCACTGTACCCACATATAGGTGCCCCCTTCACTCGTAAGGGCTATGGTAGTGGTGTACAATTGGGGGTAGTGGGTTTTGGGGGGCTCAGCAGGCAAAGTAAGGGAGCAGTGGTCAGATGTGTACCTGGGAGCATTTTATGACGTTCACTGCAGTGCCCCCTAGGGTGCCCTATTGCTGTTCTGGGATGTCAGGGGGACCATTCTACTAAAAATGCTGGCTCCTCCTACATCCCGATGGCTTGATTTTGTGCATTTTGCACTTGGACGTTTTTTTTTTTTTTCCAAAATGGACCAAAAAAAACCCATCCAAATCACAAAACATCCAAAATACAAAACGTCCATTGTATTAAAAAAAAAAAAAGATAGACGTTTTTCTTTTTTGAAAATGACCTTCTTTCCTGTTCAGAATTTGGATGTTTTGTGTAAAATGTCCAAATTCAGATTTAGACATCATATTGAAAATGCCCCTCCACATATTTTACCTCATAGCACAAATTCTGTACCTGAGATAATGCAAGTTATGTCCAACTAGCAGAGGGATAGTTGTGTTAGTCTGGAATAGAAAAACATCAATGAAGCTGGTGACACATTACAGACTAATTGATTTACTAAAGCATGAGCTTTCAAGGAGAAGTCTGCTTTATCAGATGCTGATACGTTTTCACTTCTACAGCTGAATCTGGTGTCTACCATGATGATGAGGGGTAGCTGAATAAGCATCTAGCACAAAAACAAAGAGAGGCTGGGGGCACCTTATAGACAAGTACTTCCCAACCTTTTCTAGCTCAAAGCATGCCTACATTTTCAAATATGTTATGCAGCATACCAACCTCCAGGAACAGGCAATGTGGGCTTGGAAGAGGACTCATATGGTGAGGGAAACACTCAAAACCTGACCAGATGTAGGAAGGCTTCAAATGAGAGGAGGTCCAGTTATCTGTACCCTGTCAATACATGCCACCTATAGGGACTCATGCTGTGTCTAAGAAGGAGAGAGGCATCTATGACTAGACATGTGCTCAGAGAGGAGATCCTGTACATTTAGTAGGTAATTTTATAAAGCTTTTCTACACATAAAAGACTTATACAAGCGTGGAAACTGCTTCTTATAAAATTAGGTCACACCTAAAAGAAGACACAGTACACAGTAGGGTTGCTATGGGCAGAATTAGGGCACAGCATGGGCAGATTCTTGGTTTTCATGCATATTTTGTAAAATACATTCTGTATGCACATAAATTGGGGGGGGCATTCTATAAATGGTGCTAGATTTTCAGCACTGGAATAAAGAGGCATAGAGTGCTATTTTATAAACAGCGTTCTGTGCTTAGAGTCCATTTCAATGCCAAACATTGGAAGTCAGTATTTATGCCAGCTGAAACCTGGCATCCAACTCCGGGTATTTTGTCGCAGATATGGGGCTATTCTATAACCCCCTTGGGTTTCTGCCAGATACTTGTATCCTGGATTGGCCACTGTTGGAAGCAGGATACTGGGCTAGATGGACCATTGGTTTGACTCAGTATGGCTATTCTTATGTTCATATTTAGGAACACCCAGCCACTCCCCTGGCCACACCCCCTTTTGAGTTACATTGAGTTTCATGCTAGGGGTTTTAGGCATGTGGGGTGATAGAATAGGGTGCAGGGAGATGTGGGTACAAATTTAAATTAATTACAATTAATTGGCTTGTTAGCTAATTTCTTTATTTAGATTTTGCTCACACCTTTTTCAGTAGTAGCTCAAGGTGAGTTACATTCAGGTACACTGGATATTTCTCTGTTCCAGGAGGGCTCACAATCTAAGTTTGTACCTGAGGCAATGGAGGGTTAAGTGACTTGCCCAAGGTCACAAGGAGCAGCAGCAGGAGTTGAACCTGCCACCTCTGGATTGCAAGACTGGTACTCTAACCACTAGGCCACTCCTCCACTCATGTGGATCTTTGATCTGCATGCTATTTATAGAATCTGGCAAAAAGGGTATGCTAATATATATGTATGCTCTTGAGCAGGCATAATGTCCATGCCCTCAACTTAGATGCAATTTCTGAAGGACTTGTACTAGTGTTTTATAAAAGGCACATATTTCCAAATTCTATAAACTTGCATGCCCAACTGTACAGTTTCCCCCAAATTCTATATATGGCACCTTAATTTCCACACGTACACTGAAGTGTATTCTATAACAATGCATGTACCTTAATTAGTTAACTAGCTAATCAACGCTGTTAATTGGATGTTAACAAGCAATTATCAGTACTACTTGGCATTAACTAAGATTTACACACACAACTCGCTAAGTGTATTCTGTAACATGGTGTGTGTAAACTCTAAGTTGCATATTTGTACAGAGGGCATGGCCATGGGTGAGACATGAGAGTTTCTACAATCTATGTATATTATTATAGAATACACCCACATCTGCGCCTAATTTAGGCATCGGGATTTATGCCAAGTAAAACATGGCCTAATTGGGCATGACCAAATTTAGTCATGTGGCAGGCACTCGGCATATTCTATATACCGTACAGAAATTTAAATCTATTCTATAAAATTTAGGTGTACTTTCAAGAATACACCTAGGCATATCTTTTTATCTCACAGATTTGTCTGGTGCCATATATGGAATCTAGTCCTTTGTGCACAAAGTTGTATGCAAATATTGTAGTATAAGGTCAGTTGTGTGCATAAATGAATATAATTATGAGCTGGAAATTGAACTGGCATAAGTGTTTGAACCTAAAGTTAGATGCATCATTACAGACTTATGCTTTTATACTATAATAGCAGTTCCACATGGAACTGCCATTATAGAATTGATATTTAGCACCCAAATGTTTGGCACCTGTCGGCAACCTTTCTTGACTCTACCCCATAGTCGCCTATCCAGCTTATTTTCAAAAGAGAAAAACGCCTATAGTGTGACCTAACTCGGGAGATAAACATTTGTCTCGCAAAGGCACCCAAATCGGTATAATCGAAAGCCGATTTTGGATGTTTCCAACTGCACTCCATCGCGGAAACGAATAAAGTTGACGGGGGTGTGTCAGAGGCGTGGTGGAGGTGGAACTGGGGCGTGGTTATCAGCTGAGGAGAGATGGGCATCTTTAGCTGATAATCGAAAAAAAGGCGTTTTTACCGCGATTTTGGGTCACTTTTTTTAGACCCTTTTTTTTCACAAACAAGTCCCAAAAAAGTGCTCCAACTGCCCAGATGACCACTGGAGGGAATCAGGGATGACCTCCCCAGACTCCCCAGTGGTCACTAACCCCCTCCCACCAAAAACTACCCCACTTTACAAACTTTTTTTCCAGCCTCTATGCCAGCCTCAAATGCCGTACCCACCTCCATGATAACAGAATGTGTTCGATCCTGTCACAGCCTTTCCCTGGGTCAGATGTGGCTCTCGGGTGCAGTACAGGGTCACCTCAGCATTGCATTGTGGTGGGTGTAGGGTATTAGGCTCTGTGATTTCATTAGCTTGTGTTACAGTCTCACGATTTTGGTAGTTGGTAGGCTCTTCTCCCATGGTGCTTTTCCCCCTGCCTGCTGGATCAGAGTGTGCCCTGTTGTGTTTCCTGTTGTAGTCCATGCGGTAGTGGCCATTTTTGTCAGCCAGTTTTAGTTCCCTTTCCTGTGTTAGCCACGTTAGACAACTTAGTTCTTCCCTTGAATGTGGCTGAAAGAGGGCATTGTACAGCATTCTGCCAGCTCTGACCTACTTCTAATCTCAGTACCAGGGAGACTCGTTGCCAGTGGGGCACAACCTCTGATCTGCAGTTAACTGTGAGTAAAGGCGGTTTTTCCAATAAAGGACGTTTTCGGAGAGATTAGTCTTCAGATGTCAACTGGTGTGCCAATGTTATATAGCAGCAACCAGTCCTAGAGGCCTGCGTGTATGCAGGTCCCTGGAGCACTTTTAGTGGGTACCGCAGTGCACTTCAGCCAGGTGGACCTAGGCCCATCCCCCTCCCCCACCTGTAACACTTGTGCTGGTAAATGGGAGGCCTCCAAAACCCACTGTACCCACATGTAGGTGCCCCCTTCACCCCTAAGAGCTATGCTAGTGTTGTACATTTGTGGGTAGTGGGTTTTGGGGGAGGGGGGTTGGGAGCTCAGCACCCGTGGTAAGGGAGCTATGCATGTGGGAGCTTTTTCTGAAGTCCACCGCACTGACCTAGGGTGCCCAGTTGGTGTCCTGGCATATCAGGGGGGCCAGTGTACTATGAATCCTGGCCCCTCCCATTACCAAATGGCTCGGATTAGGACGTTTTTGAACTGGGCATTTTTAGTTTCCATTATCGCTAAAAAAACCAAACGCCCAGCTCAAAAATGTCCATTTTTTCGAAAATTTGGTTCAGCCCGCCCCTTCAGGGACCCGTTCTCGGAGATAAACGCCCATGGAGATAGGCGTTTCCGTTCGATTATGCCCCTCCACGTGTCTTTATAAAATGGACTCAGTCCTGCCCAATTAACCTAGGTGCCCTACCCCTGTTGTAAAATTACCCTCTTAGAGATACCGATGGTATCTCTTGTTGCTGTAGGTAAGCACTCTTAAAACTAATTGCAGGAAGGGTTTTTTACCCAATAGACAACTAAGGTGTCAGATTTGTTGCTGAAAGATGTGATGAAAGCAGTTAATGTAGCTGCATTTAAAAAGGGTTTAGATAAATTCCTGGAGGAAAGGTTAATAAATTATTAGCTAGGTAGATTTCAGAAAGACTCTGCTTATCCCTTGGTTAAGTAACACGGAAAAGGACTGATTCTTTGGGATCCTGCCAAGTACTTTTAAAATGGATTGGCCACTGTTGGTAATAGGGTGCTGGGTTTGATGGACCGAGTATGGTGTTTCACATGTTCTTATGAGGTACTGAGAGCAGAGTTTAAGAAAGGTTTGGACGGCTTCCTGAAGGAAAAGGCCATAGAATGTTATTAAATGGGCGTAGGGAAAAATCCACTATTCCTGGGACAAGCAGTGCAAAATGCTTTGCTCCGAGGATCTTGCGGATGATTGTGACCTGGATTGGCCACTATCGGAGACAGGGTGCTGGGCTAGATGGACCTTTGGTCTGACCCAGTGTGGCGATGCTTATGTCTTATGTCAGAGCTTATATATTGAGCATCAGGTAGTGCTGACTTTTTTCCATGACACACTTGATCAGGTGTGAAGGCATCCCTCCCCCCACCCAATTCTTTAAAGTTGCATGTGCAATTTACAGAACAGGGTCAGTTTAATGCATAACTTAATAAGCTAATGAGTTACTAATTGGCATTAACAACCAATTATTGGCTATAATTGGTGTTAATTGATACTAATTGGCAGTAATTAGCAGTTACACGCATAACTGTCACTACTCAGTATCCTACAAATTGCATGTGCACATTCCAGAGTGTTTAACAGCAAGGGGGTGTGGTCCTGGGAGGGGCATTGCAGGTCAGGGGCGTGTCTAGCAGTTGTGCACATAGGTTATAGAATACCTGCATTTATGCGCCTAACTGCCTACAGTCATATGGCCACCATAAGTGCTGGTGCCTAAAGTTAGGCATGTTAATGCAGATAACAACAATTGTGCACTTAATTGCCATTATAGAATCCATGCTCTGTGCACAGCATCCCAGTGCGCAACTTTAGATGATCTTTGAAAATTTTCCCAGCAGTGTGTCATAACCTATTTATTTTATTCTTATTTACTACATGCGCTTGATATAATGCAATGACCAGTAATGTTTTCCAAGCAGTTTGCAAACATACAATACAGAGTGAAAGCAGAGAAAGGGAGAGGGGGGGGGCAAGGGACAGACGGGGAGACACAGGAGTGGCCTAATTGTTAGTGCAGCAGCCTTTGATCCTGGCAACCTAAATTCAACTCCCACTGCAGCTTTTGGTGACTTTGGGCAAGTCACTTAACCCTCCATTGCCCTAGGTACAAAAACTTAGATTGTGTGCCCTCTATAGACAGAGAAAGTACCTGCATATAGAGCCAGATTCTGTATATGGCACCTAAAAAATCCACATAGAACTAAGCATATTCTATACAAATTTATACGCAGTACATAGAATACACATAGTCGATGCTGTAGCGTCTAAAACCTGGTGTAAATCTAGAGTGTAATTAGATTTTTTAAAAAGTACTGTGATTGACTAATATTTCCTTTATAAGTCTGCACTGGCAAAGTTATAGGCAGTGAGGTGTTTTATAATTTGTTTGAAGTCAATGGTCTGGGCTGAATTCCATCTTTGATAAAACATTCATTGGACAGTACAATTTTTGTTGGCTGGATTTCTGTGAAAACAATGAACTCATGTGTGTTTACATCTGTACTTTGGTCAGCAAGTGGCAATTTAGCCCGTTATTCTCTTTAATTTAAATATGTTGCATTATGTAGTCTATTTATTGCCAAACCTTGCAAAATATGAGTCTAGATTAGTGCTGACTAAAGTCTGCTGAAATCCAATTCTAAGTTCCGTTTGAATATTTGTCTTTATTTTGAGTTATCTGTAGCCTCATTGGGGTACAACCTGAATTTCTGTTTCTGACCTCTCATTTTTCAAACTCAATAGCATTTGTAATTTTGTCAAACTAATCAGTTTTCATTTTCTTTCCAACTTTTTTGGATATTATCTCAGATTTAACTTTTTTTTTAGGTAAAGGGTAGGAAAGAAAATTACATTTATCTAAAAAACTTTCTCAACTAGTTTAAGACTTCTAGCTTGATTAACTGCTTTTTGAATTAAACAGCAAAGCTGTGTATAATGAAATCAACTACAAGTACAAAGGAGACAAAAAGAAATTAAAAATAGAAAGGAGAGCTACAACTTAGGGGCCCTTTTACCAAACGGCAGTGAAAGGTGGCCCACGGTGGCACTGGTGCATGGGATTGCCACGCCCCGAGGCCACATTTTACCACAGCTGTAAAAAGTTGGGTTTTTTTAAGAGGCAGTAAATAGCCATGTGGTAATTTAAAACTTACAGTGTAGCCATTTACTGTTGGAGCCCTTACCACGTCCCATTTAGGAGGTGGTGAGGGCTCCAGCGATAATTGGCAGTGCGTGGTGCTACTCAATTACTGCTGGACACCCCCCCCCCCCCCTGCTAGAAAATGAAAAATATTTTCCAGTGCCAGATATGGTGCATGGCAGATCACGAACTACTGCCAGACTCCTGGGCGAGCCCAGTAGTAGGACCAATTTGCCCCTTAGAGCTTAAAATATAGAGTACAGAACCGGCCCATCTAAAATCAACCCCCTTCCACCCCATCTTTTGCATTAGCCCTCCAAATCCTGACTCGAAAACAAGCCTTTATTTTAGTTTTAAAGCTTGAAAATGACAGTTCTAGGTTTAGTTCAGACAGCAAAGACTTCCATAGCACTGGAATCAAATATATTTATTTATTTATTTATTTATCACATTTGTATCCCACATTTTCCCACTGATTGCAGGCTCAAAGTGGCTTACAATAATTTACAATGCAAAGAAGTACAATTTTGCAGTTAAGAGCAAGATAGAAATAACAATTGAACAGCAATAAAACATATAAAACATGATATGCATTGATGGCATGGATGGGCAGACTGGATAGGCTACATGGTCTTTATCTGCCTACATATTTCTATGTTTTTATGAAAAACTCATGTCCTCCATTCATAACCTAGAAGGTGATGGAACTGTCATCAAGTTGCTACCTGGATTCTCTGATATCAAGAAATCAGAAAGATAAATTGGATTGTTAGTTCGAACACTCTAGGCACTAGGTTCTAGGTACTAGGCTCTATTCACTAAAATAAGTCTCTTAAATATGACTGGATAAGAAACAAGAAGCCAGTGGTAAGTAGCAAGAATTTGTGTGACATGATTTGACCTCCATACTGAACAATGTAACCTTACAGCAGTATTTTGAGTTAATCAAAGTCTTTTCATGGCTATGCGATAATCAATGTGACTTATGACAGGAGTATGAATTAAAAGCTGTTGCTCCAGGGGAACTGGGTTCAATTCCCACTGCAGCTCCTTGTGACTCTGGGCAAGTCACTTAACGCTCAATTGCCCCAGGTACAAAAATAGGACCTATATATAATATGTAAATTACTTTGTAACCACAGAAGGCAGTATATCAAATTCTATCCCATCTCCTTAAATGATCCAAGCCAGTTAAGATTTGTACCACCCAGGTAAAGCTCCGATAGCTTAGAGAATAAGAACAAATGGTTCACAAGACAATGTCATACTACAGGGGCGTAGGCAGACAACAGATTTTGGGTGGGCCTAGGCAAGAAGTAGGTGGGCACCAAGTGTTCTCCTCCCCCCACCACCACCCAAAAAATATCTCAGCTGGCGGGAAAACGTTTCTTTCCACCTTGGCAGTCTGAAGCAGGCATGCACTGAATACTGAGTAGGCACAGGTGCTGGTACTGTGGAGAATAACATTTTCGTTACCATCAGGGGGAAGTCTTCAGCTGACGGAGCTTGGGATCCCCACCAACTACTGCTAAACGTGTGCTACTGTCTTTGAGAGAGGGGGGACCCTGGAACTGTCTGTGAGGGAGGGAGGGAGGGGGACCCTGGAACTGTGCATCTGTGATATTTTGCATGCAAGTTTCAATTTTTCTAGTATTGCTGCATGCTGAGTCTGACTTCTTGAGGTAGCTTTCCAGTTCAGTATTTTGCCTTCATATCTGATGTGTCATGTGTTTTTCATGTGTGATCAAGATGCAGTATTCTGCTAGCGTGTAGTATTTGCAGCCCTTTTTGTTTTGTTTTTGTTTTGTTTCACTAGGTTGTGTACTGGTGTTTTAGAGCCAGATGTAATTACAGTGCTGCCTTTCCACGCATAAGGTTGTAGCTCGTCCTGTCCTTGGAATTAGTGCTGTTATGGTTTGGTAAGGTTATGATTGTGTTTTTGCACAAGTTTGTGTATAGTGGTTTGTAGTGGAGAGTTTGTGTGTTGGCCTTACTGAGGTGGCACCAAAACATCAGAAAGGGTGTAGAGCCTAAATCATGACACACTACCTTTTGAAGGATCTACATATGGTCATTAATAAAAGGAGCTCATTGTGAACACTATCCACCCTAAAAGGGTGTTTTTTGGCTCTACATGAGAATTGTGATATTATGATCCCTTGTTTCATATTGTTGACGGTCTGCATTTTCCGTATGGTGGTATATTGGTGTATTGCTTTGATGTCCCCATGCATACCCCCACCCTCCCACTCTGTCAGACTGTCAAAGTAATGCTTTGATGTTTCTCTTATATATACTATCTGCTACCACATTTGCTTATTTCCGATCTGACAAAGAAGGGCAACCTTCAAAAGCTAATCAAGAAATGTATTAAGTTATGTCCAATAAAAAAGGTATCATCTTATTTTCTTTTCCATGTTTTATTTTGTTTGATTTCTATTGATAACCCATAGAACTTACAATGCAAAAACATGTCTAATTCCAGTTTCATATTAGTAACAGCAACATAAACTCTCTATAATACCAGGCATATTATGAAGTAACCCAAAACTCTACAAAAGTCATTCAGGACCAGAACTCATACAAGGAACCTACCCAGAAAGTGGCAGCACCATAAATATTTCATTGAACTCTACAACAAGAATTCAGCTATTGGGGAAGCTTAACAAGAAATATTACTACAGATCACTACATAGAAGTTTCATGCTAACAGAGTAACAGTCCTCAGTCACACATGCTTCACACAGATATACCCTCACTAAGTACAAAAGAAGCTAACACAAACTAGAAATAGAAATATATAGGGAGCAGGAGGAGGCATGGTACTTGAAAGTGGGTACAGGAGGCCCAGTGTTCATCTGAGGTGGAGCTATGTCCCAACAAAGCTACCAGTAGTAATAGCCCACTGAAGACATCAAAAAGGACCAACTTTAAAGAATAAGAGTGCACCTGCATTACCTGTTTCTCTGGGAGCAGTACAAGAGGAGATGTACCAGAAAGGAGGTATAGAAGGTCCGGTGTTCATCAGAGGCAAAGCTATGTCCTGATAAAACTACCTGTAGTGATAATTGGCCTACTGATGCCATCAAGAAGGACCTGCTTCTGTGAATAAGAGTGTTCCCAGACTGTGGAAATGGCCACAGGGGCATGTCTGAATAAGTGCCACCAAATGGGAATTCCTCTTTAGATCCCCTTGATAGCCCAGGTGGATCCAAGTGAAGCTAGGAAATATTTGTTGAACATATATTCTTCCTTGCTCCAGGTACCTTAATTTGTGGGTGGGGAAACAAAAGATGAAGATTAAGATCAATTTGGTTGGTGCTTCAGGGGTTGAGAACTCTATGGATAAACATGTTCTGTTGAATGGTAGAAATCCTGAGACTGTTATTAGGCTGTGACTCTGGGCTCCTCTTGTCTACCATTGAGAAAGTTTGGGGTGATGGATGGAGAGCTTCCTCAGAAAGTGTCTTTTGTAGATGTACAGAAGGTGGTTAGAAGAACAGAGATGTTGAAGGGCTCTGTGTTACAATTATGTGGATTTTCTCAGCAAACAGTTGGATATGAACACTAGATTGTCTCAGCTGGAGACTCATTTCGGGTCAGTTTCAACTTTGTGAGCAGCTTTGACATCTGAGATTAAGGATAGTTTGGTCCTCTATAGATTATCAATAGAAATCAAACAAAATAAAACATGGAAAAGAAAATAAGATGATACCTTTTTTATTGGACATAATACATTTCTTGATTAGCTTTCGAAGGTTGCCCTTCTTCGTCAGATCGGAAATAAGCAAATGTGTTAGCAGATAGTATATATAAGAGAAACATCAAAGCATTACTTTGACAGTCTGACACAGTGGGAGGGTTGGGGTATGCATGGGGACATCTATAGAGAAATGGAGTCTTTGGAGAACCAAATTAGAACAAAAAATCAAAGATTTTTTTTAATTTTCTTTTGACCCATATATTGTCTCTGGAAATATTGCTGAGGAACTATTTCAAGGAAGTGTTATTACTACCTGAATCTAATTGTTATTATTTGCATGTGGATGTTATAATGGAAACTAAGAAGGAGGGACTTATGGGGGTGAATTCTATATAAATAGTGCCAAAAAAAGTCAGCACCATAGAAGCTATATTTGATAAGCCGCGCTTAAAGTTTGGCATAGTTTGTAGAATAGTGCTTATACCTAGGAATCGTACCTAACTTTAGGCATGGCTATTTGCACTAACTGAAACGTGGTGCAAATCCTTGCACCTAAATTAGGCATGTTTTCCATTTATTCTATTACTATGCATTAATTTTAGGTAGAGCCCCGTTCCGCCTATGACCCTCCCATTTCCATGCACTCTTTGTGAACTCGTGTAAAATTTGGGCAAGGATCCCAAACCTAAATTTATGTGCATATATTCCAATTAAATCTAATTAATGCCATAATTGCTTGCTAACAAGCTAATTATCACCGCCTATAGCTCAGTATTCAATTAAATCGCATGCTCATATTTGCGCATGCAATTTTTAGTGACTTTTATAGAATTCGGGGATGATATGTTGGCTGTTCTGATTCTTTAAATTTAACACAATTTTTGGAGACAACTCAGAATGGCATATCACGTACTACATGCTTGGTTACTTTTACTTTTCAATGAGATAAATTATCTGAGATAAAATCATTATTGAAAAAAGATTTTTTTTAAATACAAGTATTTTCTGATCTGTAAAAATCTAAACAATCACAAAGATTATCCCACAAATTCTATAAATGGTGCTAAAAATTGCGCACACAAAATTGGGTGCATGCCCAATTTGCATATGTAATTTCATTGAATAATGAGCCAATTAGTGCCAATAATTGGGCCCTGAGGATCAATTATTGGTGCTAATTGGCATCAATTTAAATTTGCATGTGCATATTTATGTGCCTGGATCCGTGCATAAATGTTACGTTTGGCTCCAAAAAGGAGGCATGGCCATGGGAGGGTCATGGACAGATCGGGGGCATTCTCGTAATTTATGTGCACTGTTATAGAATAAGAGAGACCACACCTAATTTAGGTGCAAGGATTTACACCAGGGTTCAGATGGATCCAAGAACTAAGCTTTATTCTATAAACAGTGCCTAATTTTCAGCATCATTTATAGAATAGTGCTAAGTGCTATTTTTTTCGGCGATGATCTTAATTTGGTCCTATATTTTCAATTTAAGCCCAGAAAAAGACCAGTGGGAGCTAGTTTTTACTTATTAATTTCCCATGCAAATATCTCATCAAATTTCCTAATGCTACTTATGTTTTTTATGATCCAGCACAGCTTGAATAATTACTTATTGATAAGGAAGTAGTGTAAATTAATAAAGTGTACCAGATTCTAATTTAGGTGTGGACTTAATATTAGCATCATAAGAACATAAGCATTGCCATACTGGGGACAGACGGAAGTTCCATGAAACCCAGTATCCTGTTTCCAACAGTGGCCAATCCAGGTCAAACTACCTGCAAGATCCCAAAACAATAAAACAGATTTTATGCTGCTTATCCTTGAAATATACAGAACTAAATGATGGATGGAGCCCAACCTGCTATATGTATCGTTATATAATTAAATGGAAGTGTCTCATACAGTCACTGAAGCACCATTGCAGTGTGCTGTATCAAAGCATATGCTTATGTGACGTTTTCTAATCATAGACAACCTCCAACCTCCGATAGTGCACACTATTGCTTAATCAGTGCCCTTAAAGTCTTAGTCCAAGTGAAAAAAGACGGATGAAAAAAAATTTTTGTTATTTTTTTAAGCACTATCGGTATACATAAAGCTTAAAAAATATATCAGCAGGAAAACACACTTATCTTGATATTAGAAGTTCTGTAATCTTGTTGTGGTTTAAACTTCCTGCGTTTTCAATTCTCATTAATCATTTTTCTGTTCTAGTCCCGGTATATGCCAAGTCCCGACAGGAGCCTGTTTCGCACTTCAATGCTTTGTCAAGGGACGACTTTACATATACCTGTTAAAACATATAAAATGTTTCAATGCTAGTTATTCCTGCAAACATAATATAAGATAGAATATTTGGCATCTGGACTCACTTCAATAACACCCAGCACCGGCAGAGAACCAACAAACATATATGTAAAGTCGTCCCTTGACAAAGCATTGAAGTGCGAAACAGGCTCCTGTCGGGAATTGGCATATACCGGGACTAGAACAGAAAAATGATTAATGAGAATTGAAAACGCAGGAAGTTTAAACCACAACAAGATTACAGAACTAATATCAAGATAAGTGTGTTTTCCTGCTGATATATTTTTTAAGCTTTATGTATACCGATAGTACTTTAAAAAATAACAAAAAATTTTTTTCATTGGCTTTTTTTCACTTGGACTAAGACTTTAAGGGCACTGATTAAGCAATAGTGTGCACTATCGGAAGTTGGAGGTTGTCTATGATTAGAAAATGTCACATAAGCATATGCTTTGATACAGCACACTGCAATGGTGCTTCAGTGACTGTATGAGACACTTCCATTTAATTATATAATGATACATATAGCAGGTTGGGCTCCATCCATCATTTAGCTGTGTATGTTTCAATAGAATTTGGCTGGAGCGGTGCCATTTCTCTAAATTTTTGATTATCCTTGAAATAAGCAGTGGATTTTCCCAAGTCCATCTTAATAATGACTTATGGACTTCTCTTTTATGAAATTATCTGAACCTTTTATAAACCCTGCTAACCGAAGTGCTTTAACCACACTCTCTGGCAACAAATTCCAGAGTTTAATTATACATTGAGTGGAAAAATATTTTCTTTGGTTTATTTTAAATGTACTACTTACCCCACTGTTTACAAAGCCACACTACCAGCTGCCATGTGGCATTGCCGACACAGCCCATTCAAAGTGAATAGGCTGTGTCAGCAGTACCACACAGGCAGCCGCTAGTGCAGCTTTGTAAACAGGGGCCTTAGTATCTTCATTGTGTGCCCCCTAGTCCTAGTATTTTTGGAAAGAGTAAACAAGCAATTCATGCCTACCCATTCCACTTCACTCAATATTTTATAGACCTCTATCATATCTTCCTTCAGCCGTATCCTCTCCAAGCTGAAAAGCCCTCGCCGCTTTAACCTTTCCTCTTAGGAAAATTGTCCCAGCCACTTAATCATTTTCATCACCCTTCACTGTACCTTTTCTAATTCTGCTATCTGTTTTTTGAGATGCAGTGACCAGAATTGTACACAGTATTTAAGGTGCAGTCACACAATAGAGTGATACAGAGGCATTATAAAATTCTCATTTTTGTTTTCTAATCCTTTCCTAATAATTCTTAACATTCTATTTGCTTTCTTAGCTGCTACTGCACACTGAGGGGCTGATGCACAATGGCACCCAATAAATACAGGTGCCAGTGGAAAAATTACCAGGTTGCAAACAGCAACCAATGTACAAAAGGGATCACATTCAAATGAGATGCACGGATCCCCTTTCGTGCATCAATCGTTGTTTGCAACTGGAAGCTGTCAAATGCACTTGACACTGCTGTCAAATGCATTTGGCAGCTTGCACAAAATCCATGGTGGTCTAGTGGACCGCCTCCCGACCCTCCCCTGACCCTCCCTGACCCCTCCTCCCAACATCTCTTAAAAATTCCCTGGAGATCCGTGGACCCTGAAACCCCACACACACAAACACACATACACTGGACAACCAGGAAATTTCTAAGAGATCTTGAGGGGGTCGTGTTGGGTCAGGGAGGATCGGGGGGTCAGGAAGTGTCCGCTGGACCACCAGGGATTTTTGATTCAAGGGGTTGCATGGGGCATCGGGGGGCATCAGGGGACGCTGGAGGGTGGGAAGGGAGAAGTAGGGAGCTCAAAGAGGCAGCTTTTGCAGCTGCATGTTTCCCTCCTCTCCGACAGTTCCAGAGCAGCTGTAAAACCTAGCTTGTTAAAGTTAGGCGCTCTGGAGCTGTGCATCGCACAGAATGCTCATTAGAATACTAATGAGCTTGTTGTAATATATTTGCATATGGTTTTCAGTGGCTGCTAACAGCACATTTTAGAGCCACGGAAAAACCCTTTGTGCATTACCCAGTAGATAGCGTTTGCAGTAGACTGGTTACAACCAGTCTAAAGCAAACATTAGCAGTGCGATAAGCTTTGTGCATTGGCCTATCACAGCCTTGATATTTACTAGGTTGCGGATTTCTATCCAATTTGCTTATTGCTATTTGTATTTTCTTTCTCTCTCTCTCTCTCTCTCTCTCACTCACTCTTTACCCCAATGATGTGGGCTTGTTTCGTTTCTTATTTCTTGGGCTTTATTGAACTATAATAAATAAAAGTAAAAACCAACATGAAAGTAAAAATATGTAAAACAATTAAACCTAAACTCCAAGGGGCCGATATTCAAGTGGCAGGAGCCTCTCCTGCCCGCTTAATTCACTTCCTGCCACCTAAGTAGGGATATTCGGTGATACTTAACTGGAAAGTGCTGCTGAACATCCCCACAGACCGCCCAACTAAAAAGTGAGCAAGACAGGGGCTGCACTGGGGTGGCACTGGAGAGGAGCCCAGGATTATGCGGTGCTGGCATTATTCAGTGCCAGCACTCACATAGCTAAGCAGTCTAATTTAGAGCAGCTGAAAAGTTGTCCTAAATTAGGCTGCTTAGCTATGCAGGTGCTGGCACTGAATATTGGGCTGTCACCGACATAACTATTTATTTCAAATAAAACCCTCCTGATCCCTCTCCCGTTCACCCTCCTAGCCTCCTCCCACCATGTTTCTAAGTCTCTCCCCTCACCCCTGAAAGATCCATCCCCCTCCTGATGTCTAGATAGGCCTCCTTGGGTCTACCTGTCTCCATGGTGGTCCAGTAGAGGTCTTTGAGCCCATATTAACTAGTACCTGAATTAACCCTTTTGTGAGTACATGAAACAGTGTGTGATACAATGACTTGCCTCGGGTCACAGTAAGAGTCAATGGCTGAAAGAGAACGTGAAGTCAGTTCTTCTAGGGTTTAGCCCATTACACTACCATTAGGACGGAGTAATGAGTGCTTGCTTCTAATTAATTGTTTTTTCATGTTTCCTAAGACAGCCATGCATAGTCTGACTGCTTCTGCATTGGACTTGTTCTGAGAGGGCAAAAAGTGATTAACCAAGGGACGAGAAAAGTATACAAGTTCCAGTACTGCAGTGATAATCTATGCAAAGAGAAAGGAGAGAATGAAGAAATGCAAGAACATGTTACACTGTCTGCACATCTAATTAACTCAGAATTGAAAGTGCAATTGGTCTATGAATTATAACTGTTAGTATATGAATACATTAAAAAGTATCTATTACTTTTAATTTAAAATTGTATTAGTCAATTTTCTATTTACTATCTAGAGACAATATTGTGAGGGGCACAATGTAAGTACAAGATTGCTGCTGTTAAAAAACAAAATTGATAATCTTCTTCGTTTGGCCCTATAGATATCATGCATAATGTATGCTAAATGCAGTCATGAGTTAAATAGAATAATCAATCTGATCCCAAATAATTTGGAAAACAAGATATTAATTCCTTTAAAATAGAAAATCTCACACAAATGATTCTTGTTTTCTGTTTGACATGTATAGCACATTGAATCTCATATTGTATAACTCTTCTCTGGGTACTGAAGCCAGACATGGAACATTATTTCCCCTGGAAACTTCAGAGTCCTTTCAATTTGTGTGTGTTGCCGGGGTGGGGGGAGGGAGGAAAGGAGAGAAGAAATATTTCTTCAGAGCCCTCTTTTTCTTTAGAAATGGTTCAGTAATGAACATGTGGGCTAAATCTCCTTGGGGTGACTAGAGGTAGAAATGCCATATGCAAATCCTCTTGAGCCTTGGTCTTCACTCCCAGTCCTTGAGGACTGCCAACTGGTCAAGTTTTCATACTGAATATGCATGAGAGAGATATGCATACAATGAATGTAGTGGAATTAAAAACTAAGGGGTCCTTTTACTAAGGTGCACTGAAAATGGGCTGCGGTAGTGTAGGCACATGGTATGGACAAATGCTGATCCATTTTTCAGCGCACCTGTAAAAAAGGCCTTTTTACATTTTTGCCGAAAATGGACGTGCGGAAAAATAAAAATTGGCACGTGTCCATTTTGGGCATGAGACCTTCAGGCTCATTTTCGAAAGAGAATGACGCCCATCTTTCGACACAGATCGGAAGACGGACGTCCTTCTCACAGAAATGTCCAAATCGGTATAATCAAAAGCCGATTTTGGACATCCCCAACTGCACTCCATCGCAGGGACAGCCAAAGTTCAAGTGGGCATGTCGGAGGCGTAGTGAAGGCGGGACTTGGGCGTGCCTAACACTTGGACGTCCTTGACCCATAATGGAAAAAAAGAAGAACGTCCCTGAAGAGCACTTGGACGTTTTCACCTGCTTTTCTTATGACCAATGCACAAAAAGGTGCCTGAAATGGCCAGATGACCACCTGAGAGAATCGGGGATGACCTCCCGTTACTCCCCCAGTGGTCACTAACCCCCTCCCACCCTCAAAAAGCATCTTTCAAAATATGTCGTGCCAGCCTCTATGCCAGCCTCAGTGTCATACTCAGGTCAGTGACAGCAGTATGTAGTTCCCTGGAGCAGTTTTAGTGGGTGCAGTGCACTTCAGATAGGCGGACCCAGCCCCATCCCCCTCCCCGCCTGTTACGTTTGTGGAGGAAACAGCGAGCCCTCCAAAACCCACCACAAACCCACTATACCCACATCTAGGTGACCCCCTTCACCCGTAAGGGCTGGGGTAGTGGGTTTGGGGGGTTGGGGGGCTCAGCACATAAGGTAAGGGAGCTATGTTCCTGGGAGCAAATTATGAAGTCCACTGCAGTGCCCCCTATGGTACCCGGTTGGTGTCCAGGCATATCAGGGGGACCAGTGCACTACAAATGCTGGCTCTTCCCACAACCAAATGGCTTGCATTTGGTCGTTTCTGAGATGGATGTCCTTCGTTTCGAAAATCACCGAAAATCAGAAACGTCCATGTCTAGGGACGACCAAATCTAGGGACGACCAAATTTAAGGATTTGGACGTCCCTGACGGTATTTTGAAACAAAAGATTGGCGCCCATCTTGTTTCAAAAATGCGGGTTTCTCCGTCCCTGGATCGGGAAGTTTTGCAAGGACTTCCAAGTCAAAACTTGGAAGTCCCTTTCGAAAATGCCCCTCTATACCGCCAGCCATTGACTTAGTGGTAAGGTCTCTTGCATTAACTGTGTGGTAATCGCCTATGCACATCAAGTCGGAGTTACCACCCAATTTTCGCCCGCACCAGAAAATAAAATATATTTTCTGGCATGCGTAGTGGATGCGCATAAAAAATGAAATTACCACAGAGGCCACGCAGTAGCCAGGCAGTAACTCCAAATTGACGCGCGTTGGGAGCACATAGGTGCCTACACGGCTTAGTGAAAGGGCCTGTAAGGCTCTAGAGTTTACAGTCTCTGCTCCTTTCTACTCACCCTCCTCTAAAACAGTTTAACATTCATAATGCAGTTCAAATTAATAACAGAATTACAAGAAGCTATCTTTAAAACAATTATCACAAAAATAAAATCAAGATATAAATTCAGCCTGTCACTGTCCTGTGTCTATGTCCAGCCTCTAAACCCTGTATTTTTAATCTAAACTGTAAGCCACATTGAATTCGAGCTTGTTTTCGTGAAGCCAATGGACTAACAACTGCAAGCAACCTAGTGTACCACATAACTCTAGTGAGGAGGTAAGAGTACTTCCAGGCTTGTGAGATTCAATCAGTTCCAGTGGCGTACCAATGGAAGAGTTGGGAAGGGACCATGGCCCCCAGATGTCAACTGATTTTGATTAGCTTTGTAGGAGCTTTGAAGGAGCTAAAAGCTCCTTCCTCAGGTCAGAGAAGAATAAACTAGACCTAGGGATTGCTCTTATCCCCTTTGCAGACCAGAAAACATAAGTACATTGTAAATTATAGTCTGAAGCATAAAAGGCAAGGTAGGAGAGGGAGTTGGATGGGTGATCAACAAGTGACAGAATTTTGTATTTAATAATGCATTGCAAAAACTCAAATCTGTGTTATTGATAAGTCCTTTCTTGTTACTTTTTTCAAAGATTCGGACAATTCTAAAGACTTACATTTCTGCATTATTTTAAAGTTCTCTTTTAGTATTCTGATTATAAGGTCATTGATGCAGTGCTACGATCCTGAAAAGTTCTCCCCCACAGACACATCACCTTGCTTATATGGCCTATTTCAAGTTTCAAGTTTATTGAAGATTTGCTATCCCACCCAACAATACAAACCACCTAGGTGGCTTACAGTCTAAAATAGGGGAGAAACAGAAAACAACCAGACTACACTGGCAACACACAAAAGGCAAAAAGGGTGGAACTACAATTGAAGATAAGAAAGGAGAGGGAAGCAGGGGCGTAGCTATGGGTGGGCCTGGGTGGGCCCAGGCCCACCCAATTTTGGCCCGGGCCCACCCACCCAAGCGCGCACACACACTGCAGAAGCAGTAGCAACACGTACCACAGAGACGGCACCCGCTCGCACTCTGGCTCAGATCTTTCCAGGCCAGCCCGATTTCGGCAGCTCAGACCCACCCACCACTCACTGATTACAGCAGCCTACACGTCACGCCGTCGCGGGCACCCACTCACTGCCACTCAGCTGATTTCTCCAGGTCGCATCATCAGTGCGTCCGCGTCGTAGTAGTTGCTGTTTTGTCCATCCTACACGGACGTGGCTGTGCGCGGCAGGGGCGTGCTCAGCCTCAACCTTGCTCTCGCTATGCTCGGCCTGAGCTCCGTCCGCTCGCTCGTGGTGGCAGCTTACTCAACTGGCATAGCTGCATGTGCACGCACGACACGTAGGGTTACTGCGAGCCTCAGCCTGCCTTGGCCCTGCCCTGAAATGTGGGAAATTGGAAAATAAAGGTTCTCTTCGAAATTCAAATCGAGAAGATCATTCCAGAATTGAGTAATTCCAAGCAGCTGCCAGCCCAGCCCAACAGCAGGTAATAAAATTGACAAATGCTTTTTTTTTTACATTACAAGTTTGATATGACATAATTTAACTATATTTAAAACTATTGTTTTTTTTCACATTAAGTAAGTGGTTTATGTTGATGCAGGGCAGCTGTTGGGCAGAATACTTAGAAATCCATCATCAAGTAAGGCATTATTTTGTAGTATTCCAAGAAACACTACTCATGTCTCCTCTCTCTCTCTCTCTCTCTCTCTCTCTCTCTCTCTCTATCTCTATCTCTCTCTATATATATCTATATCTACATATATAGTGCCCACCCATATTAGCTCTGGGCCCACCCAAAATGTCAGGTCTGGCTACGCCACTGGGGGGAAGTACAAAAGGATAGGAAATCTGAATCTCAAGTTTCTGCAGCCAACACTGACAGGTCTCAGGAGTAAGCATCCTTGAAAGTCTTGAGCTGTGCTTTAAATTGGGTCAGAGACATAAGTTGTGTGAAGTGTGAAGGCAGGTAGCTCTAAAGTATCAAGCCTTGGACAGAGAACATGGAATGCCTATCATGCTCGTGGAAGATCTCTCGAGGGGAAGGCACGTTGAGGAAGGGAAGCTGAGCTGATCTTAGGGTTTGTGCAGAAGAATAGGGGACTAGGTATTATAAAAGGTAGTTGGGTTCGGCCACTGCTAGTGTTTTGAAAACTAGTAATAAGATCTTATAGGTGATTTGGTGTGATACTGGAAGCCAATGAGATTCTTTAAGGTGAGGTGTTATATGATCATATTTCTTGAGATGATTAATTACCCTGATGGCAGCATTTTGAACAAGCTGTAGTGTATGGCAGTCTTTCATCCAGATCTCCTTGTACAATAATCTGTTTGAGAAATTACTAGTGAATGTAACAATATATTGAGTGTTGGGGGGGGGGGGGAGGTATCAAATGTTTATATTCTGCCTTAATATATATATATATATATATATATATATATATATATATATATATATATATATACTACATAAGAGAAAGAGCATGAGTCACATGAGTTAACACTATGCTATTGAATTTTTCTGACAGTCACTAATCATAACACGGTCTTTTAGTAGGCCACAATGAATAGAAACCAAAAAGAATACCTTTAAACTACTTCTAATAATCTACTCATTAACACTGATCCACTTAACACTAACCACCCCTCTCGCAGAAAGTAACAGTATACGCATATTATTCAATCATCAAAGATTGATCAGATACACCACATCTCATCAAACTGGCAACAACTTAAAACAAAGGAAGAACACCATCATGCGGACAACCACCACAAAATCCAAAGAAGGGTCCAAACAAACTCACCTCAACAAAGAAACGACAACTAATAAAAGTCCACACAACACCAAACGCAGAAGACCCATTCCAAACAATCGAAGTGGGCTACATCAACGCCAGATCCGCTGTAAACAAAACAGCAATACTAACAGACTGGATCATGGCAGAAGACCTTGACCTACTCTACATCACTGAATCCTGGATCCACGACCAAAAGGACCCTATAATCCTAGACCTGTGCCCTCCAGGATACAAAATCACACACTGGACCAGAAAGGAAAAGAGAGGCGGAGGCATAGCACTAATCTATCGATCCCACTTTACCACCAAAACCACTGCCAAGTCCATGACGCCTCAACTTGAAATTGCCTCAATCAGAATCCACAACAAAACACTACGCGATCATTTGAATTGTGTCTTGTTTCACAGACCTCCAGGTAATTGGAATGAAGGCCAAACTAACTTCATGGACTTCATTTCAAGCACATGTGTAACCAACTCCAATGTACTAGTAGTAGGAGACATCAACCTTCACTTAGAAGACCCAAACTCAATCAACGCACGGGAATGTAAGGAATTCCTCCATTTATGGTATCTCAAATGGCCACAAATGCAAGCAACCCACACCAAAGGGCACACAATTGATCTCATCTCACACAAACTTTCAACAGACCAGAACTTAATAATAACAGATATTAAATGGTCATAAACACCCTGGACGGATCACTACAAACTAAACTTATCCCTACACTGGCAGAAGAAGGGATTACACCAAATACAAGAATACACATCCTACAGCACAGGAGGTCAAGTAGACACGAAAGCATTACCAAAAGCCTTGAAAACTACATACAATCACCTAAACTTCCAGAAAACACTAAAAACCCTACCGATCCAACATAAATGCCTGATCTCTGCAACACAACAAAACTAAAGTACGTAATGGACATAACACAACTACTACTACTACTATTTATCATTTCTATAGCGCTACATCCATTATACGATGCCCTAATGTGGCTGTGCCACATGAACTTTATCTTACCACAACATCACTGTGTATTTGTTAACACTGGAGTCTGCAAACGCCTCTCCGGTACTATGTAAGCCACATTGAGCCTACAAATAGGTGGGAAAATGTGAGATACAAATGTAACAAATAAATAAATAAATAATTTTTGCTCTGTGCCCCATTTTATATACAGATTTGTGTTGCTCTTTTGCATTGTAGGGTGCAGGGTAATTTTATTAGGTGTTATCCTAAAATATGGATTATTATATATATATATATATATATATATATATATATATATATATATATATATATATATTGATAGACCTCTAAAACCACACTTCCTTTAAACCTCTGCATGCTGGTAGGCATGCGTGTAAACCGATGCACATGTAGACATAAGTAACAAACAGCAACTTAGGATACCACATTTTGACGTCACCAAATACCAGGGCTAAACAGGAGCCCAAAGGAGGAAATTATCAATGTGGGCTACCATTAAGATCAGCTATTTTACCACGTCATGCTATTTTAGCACAGGGTCTCATTGCATAAAATGGGACCCTATGTTAAAATAGTATGACTTCCCCCTAAATCTAGCTCCTTTCTGATCATGGTCTGTAATCTTTGTGAGAGAAATCTCTTATCCATGCCATCTGTGGTCCTGCCTATGGGTGCCAGCATCGGCCCTGGTGTAAGACACATCTTTTCTAAAATCATTATGTAATAAATAGTTACGTGGAGGGGCGTAATCGAAAGGGACGACCAAGTTTTGCTGAGTACATCCTCGCAAAACGTCCCAATGGAGGGGCGCGGAAACCCATATTATCGAAACAAGATGGACATCCATCTTTCATTTCGATAATACGGTCAGGGACGCCCAAATCACAACATTTAAGCTGACCTTAGAGATGGTCATCCCCAGTTTTCGACGATAATGGAAACCGAGGACGCTCATCTCAGAAACGACCAAATGCAAGCCCTTTGGTCATGGAAGGAGCCAGCATTCGTAGTGCACTTGTTCCCCTGACATGCCATGACACCAACCGGGCACCCTAGGGGGCACTGCAGTGGACTTCATAAATTGCTCCCAGGTACATAGCTCCCTTACCTTGTGTACTGAGCCCCCCCCCCCCCAAAACCCAAAACCTACTACCCACAACTGTATACCACTACCATAGCCCTTACGGGTGAAGGGGGGCACCTAGATGTTGGTACAGTGAGGGTGTGGTGGGTTTTGGAGGGCTCACATTTACCACCACAAGCGTAACAGGTGGGGGGATGGCAAGGGGCCGCCTGTCTGAAGTGCACTGCACCCACTAAAACTGCTCCAGGGACCTGCATACTGCTGTCATGGACCTGAGTATGACATTTGAGGCTGGCATAGAGGCTGGCACAAAATATTTTTAAATATTTTTTTTGAGGGTGGGAAGTGGTTAGTGACCACTGGGGGGGGGTAGGGGGAGGTCATCCCCGATTCTCTCCGGTGGTCATCTGGTCAGTTCAAGCACCTTTTTGTGCCTTGGTCATAAGAAAAACAGGACCAGGTAAAGTCATCCAAGTGCTCATCAGGGACGCCCTTTTTTGTCCATTATGGGTCGAGGACGTCCATGTGTTAGGCATGTCCAAGTCCCGCCTTCCCTATGCCTCCAACATGCCCCTGCGACGGAAAGCAGTTTGGGACATCCAAAATCAGCTTTTGATTATACCGATTTGGGCGACCCTGAGAGAAGGACACCCATCTTCCGATTTGTGTCGAAAGATGGGTGTCCTCTTTTGAAAACAAGCTTGATAGTAACATAGTAGATGATGGCAGAGAAAGACTTGTATGGTCCATCCAGTCTGCCCAACAAGATAAACTCATATGTGATACTTTATTTGTATACCTGACCTTGATTTGTATCTGTCATTTTCAGGGCACTGATCGTAGAAGTCTGCTCAGCACTAGTCCCGCCTCCCAACCACCGGCGCTGCCACCCAATCTATGCTAAGCTTCTGATGATCCATTCATTCTGAACAGGATTCCTTTATGTTTATCCCACATATTTTTGAATTCCATTACCGTTTTCATCTCCACTACCTCTCACGGGAGGGCATTCCAAGTATCCACCACTCTCCGTGAAAAAATACTTCCTGACATTTTTCTTGAGTCTGCCCCCCTTCAACCTCATTTCATGTCCTCTAGTTCTACTGCCTTCCCGTCTCTGGATAAGGTTTGTTTGCGGATTAATACCTTTCAAATATTTGAAAGTCTGTATCATATCACCCCTGTTTCTCCTTTCCTCCAGGGTATACATGTTCAGGTCAGCAAGTCTCTCCTCATATATCTTGTAACGCAAATCCCATACCATTTTTGTAGCTTTTCTTTGCACCGCTTCAATTCTTTTTACATCCTTAGCAAGATATGGCCTCCAAAACTGAACACAATACTCCAGGTGGGGCCTCACCAACGACTTGTACAGGGGCATCAACACATCCTTTCTTCTGCTGGTCACACCTCTCTCTATACAGCCTAGCAACCTTCTGGCTATGGTCACTGCCTTGTCACACTGTTTCGTCGCCTTCAGATCCTCAGATACTATCACCCCAAGATCTCTCTCCCTGTCTGTATATATCAGACTCTCACCGCCTAACACATACGTCTCCTGTGGATTTCTACTCCCTAAGTGCATCACTTTGCATTTCTTCACATTGAATTTTAATTGCCAAACATTAGACCATCCTTCTAGCTTCTGCAGATCTTTTTTCATGTTTTCCACTCCCTCCAGGGTGTCCACTCTGTTACAAATCTTGGTATCATACGCAAAAAGGCAAACTTTACCTTCTAACCCTTCGGCAATGTCATTCACAAATATATTGAACAGAATCGCCCCCAGCACCGATCCCTGAGGCACTCCACTACTCACCTTTCCCTCATCCGAGCGAATTCCATTAACCACCACCCTCTGGTGTCTGTCCCTCAACCAGTTCCTAATCCAGTTCACCACATTGGGTCCTATCTTCAGCCCATAGGCGTAGACTGGGGGGGCGAGGGGGGGGCAATGCCCCCCCAAACGACGATGAGGCGCCGCCGCGCCATTAGTTAAAAAAAAAAACACATGCACGCACGCGCTCCTCTCCATCCGCTTGGCTTTCCTGCTCTCTCTGTCTGCGTCCCGCCTTCCTCTGACGTCAGAGGAAGGCGGGACGCAGACAGAGAGGGCAGGGAAGCCAAGCGGAGTAGCGGACGGAGAGGAGCGTGTCCGTCTACCCCTCTCTCTTCCTCCCTCCCTCCCTCCACCGCAGGCAGCAGTCTTTTCCAGCATTCCTGGCAGCGGTAGCGATGTACACGCTGCCTTTGGCTCTGCCCCGAAGCCTTCTCTTCAAGTTCCTGTTCCCGCATAGGTGGGAACAGGAACTTGAAGAGAAGGCTTCCGGGGCAGACTGAAGGCAGCGTGTACATCGCTACTGCTGCCAGGAATGCTGAAAAAGCTGAAGACTGTTGCCTGCGGCGGAGGGAGGGAGGGAGGAAGAGAGGGGGTAAACGGAGTCACCATCTTGGACCTCGCGGGGGGGGGAGCAGAGGGAAGATGGATGGGACTGGGAGGGGTGGGGAGCAGAGGGAAGGAGCAGGAGATGAATGGGACTGGGAGGGGTGGGAAGCAGAGGGAAGGAGCAGGAGATGGATGGAACTGGGTGGGGTGGGAAGCAGAGGGAAGGAGCAGGAGATGGATGGGACTGGGTGGGGTGGGAAGCAGAGGGAAGGAGCAAGAGATGGATGGGACAGCGAGGGGTGGGGAGCAGAAGGAAGGAGCAAGAGATGGATGGGACTGGGAGGGGTAGGAAGGAGCAGGAGATGGATGGGACTGGGTGGGGTGGGAAGCAGAGGGAAGGAGCAGGAGATGGATGGGACTGGGAGGGGTGGGAAGGAGCAGGAGATGGATGGGACTGGGTGGGGTGGGAAGCAGAGGGAAGGAGCAGGAGATGGATGGGACTGGGAGGGGTGGGAAGCAGAGGGAAGGAGCAAGAGATGGATGGGACTGCGAGGGGTGGGGAGCAGAGGGAAGGAGCAACAGATGGATGGGACTGGGAGGGGTGGGGAGCAGAGGGAAGGAGCAAGAGATGGATGGGACTGCGAGGGGTGGGGAGCAGAGGGAAGCCTACTGGAAAGAAGACACTGAATAAAACAGAAGACACTGGGACCAAAGCGAATAGAAAAACTAAATGATCAGACAACAAAGGTACTGTAGATAAAAGTATTTTATTCATAATTTATTAATTGAAATGTGTCAGCTTTTTGAAATGTGCATCTGTGATATTTTGCCTGTAAATTCAATTCCTTCCTCCACATTAGCATATTCATTTGCATATGTATATATGCAAATGGTATGCTAATATGCTCCGCCCATTCTTTGCCCCCCCAAATGAAACAGTCAAACTACGCCTATGCTTCAGCCTGTCAAGTTTATTCAAGAGCCTCCTGTGGGGAACCGTGTCAAAAGCTTTGCTGAAATCTAAGTAGATTACATCTATAGCATGTTCCTGATTCAATTCTCTGGTCACCCAGTCAAAGAATTCAATGAGATTCGTTTGGCACGATTTACCTTTGGTAAAACCATGTCGACTCGGATCTTGCAACTTATTGGCTTCCAGGAAATTCACTATCCTTTCCTTCAGCATTGCTTCCATTACTTTTCCAATAACCAAAGTGAGTCTTACCGGCCTGTAGTTTCCAGCTTCTTCCCTATCACCACTTTTGTGAAGAGGGACCACATCCACTGTTTTCCAATCCCACGGAACCTCTCCCGTCTCCAAGGATTTATTAAACAAATCTTTAAGAGGGCCCGCCAGAACCTTTTTGAGCTCCCTCAATATCCTAGGATGGATCCCGTCTGGTCCCAATAGCTTTGTCCACCTTTAGATTTTGAAGTTATTCATATACACTGGCTTCTGTGAACGGTGCTATATCCATTCCATTCTCATATATACTTTTGCCAGTCAATCGTGGTCCTTCTCCAGGATCTTCTTCAGTGAAAACAGAACAAAAGTATTTGTTTAGCAAATTTGCTTTTTCTTCATCAGATCCAGCGTCGCTCCCTCCCTCATGGGTGCTGTCACTATTTGTCTGAGTAGAGCACTTTGATAAATAACTTTTAAATATTATATATATAAATACAGTAGATATGGATATAGATAGATGATTTTTACACATGTAAACAGTGTTTATAATTTCTAAAAATTACTCCAGACACATTGTGGTTTCCCTTTGAGCATTTACTTTAGGGACTGTTGAGAATTCAGGGGTCCCAAGCCCCCTCCCCAAGAAGGCTAGGGTGACCTTAATCTGACTCCATCCCTAAATAGCCCTAGAACTGGGGCAATCAGGGGGTTGTGAAGTTCTAAGAGGAGTTGCTACTGAGAGAGACACTAGAGCTAAGGAAAAGGTACCAGCCTTATGACAAACTGGAACCAGATTACAAGTTATACAATGCAGTGAGAGATAGCTGCTGGATGCAACAAAAGCATTTATACTTACAGCCTTTCATCATTAAGTTAAGCCCACAAATCATCATTTGGAATAAGGATTTTATTTGCACAACAGACTTTAATCAGGTACATTCAGCAGATAGATTCTGGGTACAACCGGACAGAGCTTCGCCGTCTGAGATAAGCGTTGGGGCGGATACCAAAGCTATGGCAAATTGTCCCCTCTTTTATACACAAACTCTCCATAGAAGTCTATGGTGAGGTACCTAGCTCTCGATTTCTGAGATGATACTTTCCCACACAGTCTTATCAGCATGTTTTGGGAAGCTTTGAGATAACAGTTCCACATCTGTCTGTGTCGCAATACTTTTCACACCATCTTAAGAACTCTGTATAACCTCTGTAGCCTTTTATACAAAACTAATAGACTCCATTTTGTTCATCTGATTTAAAGTGACAGTTGTACCAGTTTGTGTCAGGACTCATTGTTCAGACCTGTTTTTTACAGATTCTGAAATATTAAATCATGTACTTGTTATTTGGCCTAGTCGGTACTTCTTCATTTATTTTAGGCTTCATAGCTTTGGCACTCACTATTCCAGTGGTAGATCCAAAGCTAGGCCATATATTAACATTCCCCTCTTCACCCTATCCCATAGGGTGACACCAGGGTTAACATACCTTGGTACCATCCATTCCAGAAGGTATTCTATGAGGCCATCAAATTATCTGAGTCTTAAGCTCAACTGGTACAATTTGGATTGCTAGTAGGTGGTATATTTCTGGGCATATGGAATTCCCTTTATATTACCCAACCCCTTGGGCCTTAATCTTGATATTACCCCTCTTGAGGCGTACTCAAACCTGTAGTGAGAGAGGTTTTATGAATGGGACAAAACCATGAGTTCATCTACAAAATCCCATGCAGTATAGGTATACGGGTAATAGCAATTTCAGGTGGATCATACTAATAAATACTTTCAGGTCTTGCTATGACTTCTGTTGTATCTATTGCATAGTACATGGGGAGATAATCTAATGTATCTTTCTCAGTAGTCTTGAGAAGGAACAGTTATATAGTTAGTATTCAGATTGCAGGCTGTTTAAGGTTGTAGGTATTCAGAATCCTTAAACAGGTCAGAATTCTTGGATCTTACTATTACTCATCATTGGCATCCAATCATGAGCACTAATAAGTGGATAGCAAGTATGAGATTGCCTCATACAGCAAAAATGGTATCAAAGGTTATGCATGGATCTTGACATATGCATAATGACCTGGAAGTATGGGAAGCATTTTATATATATATCCATTACCCCACTTGCAGCTTAGTCAAACCTACAGGAAGACATGCAACGTAAGTAAGTCTACATCAGAGTTAAACAATTGCATAATTGGTTGATACTCGTATCTGAGAAATATCAACTTCCATTCAAATTACATAAACAGAAATAACAGGGAAATTCTTAGAAAAACAATTAGAACAATAAAGAACAATAAAGAAAATAATAGGAAAATAAAAATAAAACCTTTTCAATATCTAGACAGGATTACTGCTAAAATAAAACAAAATATGAATCTATAATGTCCATAAACAGCAACAGTAATTCTCAAATTAAGTATCAGTTCTAAATTCTCTTTCATCGATCATAGTTGAGGCGGTGGAAGCGCTGAAGAATCTGGACGGAGATCTAACAGGACTGGGTTTTCAGGCTGGCCTGTTGAAGGAAGTGGTCGGTCTTGAGATGGTTAGGCTGGTAACATCTGGTTCTGCGGCTGAGTAAATCTGTATATCTTTCACATGGACCCGAGACTTGTGGTCCAGCAGTTTGCAAGGTGTAAAGATTATTGCCACAACTTTGGGGGATCTAACATCATTTGGGCCTGGATAGATCTTGAGGACGTACTTGTATATGAAATTATATCTACAAAAAAACAATTAGAATTTAGAGATGATGGTAAATGTTCAATTATTGATGTATGGAGGGCAATGCGTTGCAATGTCATGGTTGAGGCGGTAGATCAGGAATTGGATTAGCAGTCTTCACTCAACCTACAGGACTTAATAAATAGAGGTGATATAAGAAGTAAAATCAAGAGGTCAAATCTCAGCATAGGACCATTAGAAAGAATAGATTATAGAATGCATTGTTAGTTCCTTTGCGCATCAGTAGGTGGGCATAGTGTCAATATATAATATCACAAATTACCAGTAGGAATAATAAAATGTTCTTTGTAAAGTTGATGTTGCTGGCACAGGAAGTAAGCAGAGTCTGAGGAAACATTGTGGTCAGAGTCTGCTTCAGAAAAATGCAGCAGCCTTTAACATGATATTTTAAGAGATAGAGAAAAGCCAATATCAGAAAAGAAAGATGTAAAAACTATATATTTCTATGAGGCCTCCTCACGTGACCTTTACAAGGTTAAAATAGGTCAAATGAGAAGGACAATAACCTATAGTCCTCTGTAATAGTTCACAGCCAATTTGGAAAATAAAACTTATATTAAATTTTAATTTGATCATTTCTATGCTTTCACAATTTTGGGCCCTAAATTATGACAGCATATCAAGATTCACATTCAGAGGGATAGCTAAAAATAAGCTTATATATTCCCAGCAATCAATTTACAATTTAGAGTATATTTTAAATACAGAGGATAAGCAGCTTTATAAGCAGCAAACAAGTAGAAACATTTCTTTAAACATTTTAGTAAAATTCAAAAATCAAAGATATAATAACAATTTTTTATTAATGCAATAAATGTACAAATTGACCAGTATGATATGAATTCTAAACAAAAAGTAACAAGGATAATACAGAATCATAGAAAAACCCATTTAGTTATTAAAAATCTGAAACACGTAATGAATTCCTGTATCATATAAGAGGCAGGGAAGGAGGTTTGAAAGTAGTAGATAAGACGTGAAAAGAAAAATTAAAACAGTTAATTCATTATTACGGAACACATCCCCAATAAAAAGCCAGGAAGTGAACATCAGCACTGGTTATTTTAAACAATGTCTAGTGAAAGCAATTTACCAGAAGTCAAAAGCATCACGTCACAAATCAAACAAACATTGCTCAAATGAAATAATATACAATCCTGGAAACAAAACACTCCTTTGAGATTTACTACCACTGCAGTTGATAGGCAATCTCGCAGAGTAACCTTAAAGCACAAATTTAAAACTAAAGAAATGATTCCTTAATTTATGCTATTTACCACAGGACACACAGGAACATATAGACGTAAAATTAAAACTGTAACCTAATCTTGATACGTAGAAAACTTAAAGCTCAGAAGAGGAAGCAAGCTATTTCTAAGTATAGTTCAAAACCAATCATTGGAATTGTGCACGGTTAAGGAATTGTTTAGGGTTTCAAAACAAAAAAAATATGAAAAATAAATATTCCAGTAACCTAGTACAAGTCACAGCACACAGACAGAAAAGAAAAGGAAAATCACACTCATACACATACAAAGTCTTAATCCTAAATTTGGTAAAATAAAATATTTAAATTAGTGCTAATCTAACAGGCTATGAAAGTATACAAAGGCAAACTCAATAGCAACACATACAATAAATAAAAATATACTCACGATTCGTACAATGTAATCTCCAGTGCAGAAAATCAATTGAGAAAGAGGACAGTTGGTGGGATCACTATGCCCTTCCGAACTCTCGGTGGTATAGGGAGGTCAACCGTAAAAATAGGTTGGTTTCGGACGGAAAGTCCTTACCAGAGATCTGAATAGATGTCAGATCACCAGTATCTGGCATTGGGTGCGGAGAGGAAGATATGATATATATAATAACGGGACCTAGCGAGCAAGTGGTCTACAAATAAATTTCAGGCCTGTAATTTCCTATAGAAAAATGAACTAGATTAGTAATATATATATTGACCAGACCTAGAACCTGGTACAAGGTTAGTGATTCAAAAAGCAGCTTCAGAGACAGCAAGGAGACCTAGAAATGATAATGTGTTAACAGTTTACAAAAACATGCAATGATTATCCTGATAGTAAAACATACAGAGATATAACACAATCATACTCACGCATCTATTAATGTACTCCAACATAGGGACCCAAAATAAAAATTACTAAAAATTAGCGGACAGCTTTGACCGTTAGTGACATAAAAAGGGAGAGAGACAAAAACAGTAAACAGGGATGTACCCAAAGAATGGGTGAATAAGTGAATAAATACCTAGTGTCAGCTATTATATATTTATACTACTCTATCCCAAATTAATAAAAACTACTCCCCAGAGTGTGCTTCTAAAGACAGCTACAACATGCCTGCCAAAAACTACACTGATAATTATTGGCCATGGGCACCAACACCATGATAGAGCCCCCAAAAAGGGACATTGCAAACACTCCCAAAATGAACTCAAAAAACCTGCGAATAAGGTCCTCTGAGTCGAGGAGCAGCGGTCCAACGGGTCCCGCTGATTAGCTACAACGTAATCACCCCAATGAACCTTAAGTGGCTACAACGCACGCAGAGAAATAAAAATTTTATAGGTTAGGCTCTCCCGCGTATACAACTAACCATTTCTAAACAATTTTAAATACCCGAGTCAACCTGTACACAATCGCAACGAAAGTCGTTAGACGTCTCTTTATTAACCCCGCGCTCATCTATACAAGTAACTCATAGGTGGGCAATAATGCCGAAACCGCAGGCCACTCCGAAAAATGGAATGGAAGTCTGCTCAAAATCTAATAAATGAGATACCGTCATCCATTGAAGGGGCACCTTCGATGGATGTAAGTCTCAGACATCAGTATCAAAATTATAGCATGACACTAGTAGAAGGAAATTAAATAAATAAAAATTAAGAAATAAAGGGAAAAAGAAAAAAGAAATGAGAAATATAGCCTGTTCCTAAAGAGAATCTCTGAAGCCTAATCCAGAAGTAGCAAGCAAAAAAGTATTTTAAAGGAAAAAAACATGTAAGCTCTTCTGGTAAGGCACTAAACTTTACCATGTATACTGAGGCTGCCACACAGCAAACTATGGAAGGAAAGCTTGGAGGTGGTAGAGCGGAACAAGAAGGAAGCTAGGGCAAGCAGTACAAACTCAGTCATGCAAGACGAACAAAGCTGAAAAAGACTGTGAAATACTTAACCTTGTAGGACAGTTTTGACATACGTAGCTTAGTGTTAAAGATTGTAGATGGGCAGCGGACCAGCACTGCCATTATAGAAGTAAAAGTTATGAAAATTTGAGCACAAATATTTTTACAAGAAAGAGTCTGTAGCTAGCATGCTCTGGAAATTACGCTATATTCCTGTATTATAGAGCACAAGCACAATATGATAGCATTTAAATGTAACAAAAACAGTTGCTTCTCAACAATATAACCACAATATGCAGCAGTCTTCCTAAAATACTACCAGTTAAGCATTCAGCAAGAAATACATGCGTACTAATCATACCAAGGTAAATGTGACACTATAGTGGAACATTAAGACATATATCTGTACAGGGCAAAAGAAAGTAACATCTGTATGAATTGAGTAATACCATTTAAAGTGCGAAAACCAGGATCATGAAGCATAAATCATGGGGGGCCACGTAAATGAACTATCAGCATAATACCAAAAACAGATTAAAGAAGTATTGCAACATAATTACAGAAAGCCACAGTAGAACAAAGAAGGAGAAAGCTGATTTTTAAAGGGGAAAGTCAAGTCAAGTAATGTATGTTTGAAGGAAAAATATCCTTTTAAAACTTTGTAACCACATGGTGTAGCACAATGAAGTCTATCAGGCTGTCACTAGCAGTGCAAAAATAAAGAACCCTGTCTCGAGTTTAAAATCATGACTCGGAGACAGTAGAGCACTTTGATAAATAACTTTTAAATATTATATATATAAATACAGTAGATATGGATATAGATAGATGATTTTTACACATGTAAACAGTGTTTATAATTTCTAAAAATTACTCCAGACACATTGTGGTTTCCCTTTGAGCATTTACTTTAGGGACCGTGAGAATAAAATAGGTGTGAATCTGCAATCACTGCAGAAATTGAAAGAATTTCCCCCTTTATGACCATTTCAATTTAGTAAAAACTGAGTATTTTCTACTGCTCAGTATCGAAAAGTAACCTGAGTGAACTGACAGCATCGGATGATAGTTCTCTCTGTATTTTTTCACATATTTATTGATTTTGTGTGCCTCTATCATATTTTCCATCTGTTGTCTGTTTTCTAAGCTGAAGAATACACATTTTTTGAATCTCTCCTTCTATGAGTGTTCCAAATCCCTAATCATCTTTGTTGTCAAACTATCTATATTTTTTAAAATATACTGAACCTGTCTCTTTTTTTTTTAATGTGATTCCGTTCTATACAGAATATTATGTGTAGACCAGGCCATTGTAGGTTCTATGCATAAAACGTATGTACCTGAAGGTAGAATTTGGGGTGGGCAGTAAAGTTATATGTAAGGTGGCAAAATTCAGCCACTCTGGAGATAATTTTATAGCAGTGTGTCTATTTCAGATGGCCATTTAGATGCCTATTTTTAGCCTACTTTATAAAGACAAATAGGTGCTTATGCAACTTTACAAAATATTTGGGGTAAAGTGGCAGAAATCATGGCTAGATTATACAATACAGCGAAAAACATCTTTTATAGTAAATTTAATACAGGTGGGGAAAAACTGTTCATAATAAACATAAACGTTCCTCCACTCTATTTAGTTTACATTGGGCCATCAGAGGTACTGACCCACTTAAGCTTTTCAAAGTAACAGATAATTTCCACCTTCAATCATCATCAGTCTAATGAACTAGGAGGCTTTTCCAAATTCCTTTCAAAACTGAATTTCTTCAAGCATGCCAAAATTTTAGAGAGATCTTCTAAATAATTAAAAAAAAAATTCAAACACTTAAATTAACAAGCTCATTCATGCAGGAGAACCCAACATAAATTCATGTTTCCCCTTAAGGTGCATCAAAGGGAATTTTCTCCTGAGGAAATAAAAAGAAAGTTTCATGATACTGAATCATTTTAAAATCATAAATTTCAAACTATTAACCATTATTATCTGATATTCTATTCTTTTTTAATCCTCCAATTCTTCCATAGGATTACTAATAAAAATGATGGTGGTGTTTTTCCAGCATATTGAGGAAATCACGTGATCCATCATAGTCTACCACAGAGCCTGATCAAATCAACATCATCCATTCTATTTGTGCATTCAAATTATTCAGGATTATAGCATTCAAACAATAAATCAAATGTTGCTCCTTATAATTTAAAAATCTTTCTAGATTACAATCCTACCACCTTTCCACCCTCCAATTACTTGATCAATAACTCTCCACTTAATATCAGATACTGTGCGCTGTTTATTTTGCCAATGTTGGGCAAAAGTAGATTGTAGATTCCCAGTTATAATGAAAGATTTATGCACATTCAAATGTAGTTTCACAGGTTGATTACTTCTACTAATGTAAAACAATTTTCCAGGAGCATATGTTTATTAATACTTTATATACCACCCTTCTGACTGGAGCAAATCAAGGCAGATTGCAAATAGAACTACAATTCACAATAGAAAAGGCTTGACAGAAGGGAGGGTCAAATAAAAGGGGAAACAGGCTCATGACCAAAGCACCACACAGAATATACAGGGGGAGATTCTATATATGGCGCCTAAAGAATTGGCGCTGAAATCAGTGCTGACTATAATCAGCACCTAGATTTAGGCGCTGATTATAGAATATGCTTAGTTGATATCTCACTGCCTAAAACTATGCTTATGCATTTACGCCAACAAAAACATGGCATAAATCCTGGCACATAGATCTATGCGCACTGGGCCATATATTATAACTACACATGTAAATTTCAGAACGTCCATTTCCCCACTCATGAACACACCCACTTTTGCCTGCGCATGTTAGAAGTTCGGCGCACTTCATTACATAATACGCTTAGCGAGTTGTTTGCATAAATTGTATTCAGTGCCAATTAGTGCTCATTATTGCTTGTTAAGTGCTTGTGACGAAACAGTGGGTGTATTAATTCATGAAGTGTATTTCTCCTAATTGGCCAGCAGATGGCATTTGTTTTCAGTTTTAAAGCTGTTGCAGGTCTTCTGGGACTCTGGTCTGGCTCCAGCAGACCTCAGCAAGTCTTGACAAGAAACAAAATTGACTTACCTCAGCCAGGTCACAGCAGCTAAACATATTCAGTAAAGGCATAAACTTGTGCTTCAGTTCTTCCATCCCTGGGCCTCCTTAACCTTAACCTGGCCCTGTTTTTTAAACACCCAGGTATTGACTCCGCCTCTCCCAGCTCACTTCCTCCCGGAGCGGGATCAGTGCTCTTAAGGTGGCCTAGACTAGTTAAAGATGGACTTTTCTTAAGGGTGAGGGGTAGTGTTCTATAAACCCCCTCACAAGTGGTTAAATTGTTTTATTGCAATTATTTCTTTTCTTAGAGGAATTTAGCTTTGATCTTATAATACTGTATCAAGCTTTTATTTTTTTTACTTCTTCCTTTGGCTGTAAATGTATTGTGTATTGTGTATTTGTAAATGTATTGTAAGCAAGGAGCATTCATTGCAAAATGTGTATTTTGTTCATGGAAAACTCATGTAAAAAATGTAAAAAAACCCGACAACAAAAAAATATATATATAAGAATATAAGGGCCCTTTTACCAAAACAGAGTTACCACCCGGCTTCAGCATGGCTCTTTTTGGTGCGCATCCGATACGCATTTCTGCAAAATTTTATTTTCGGACACGCATATCGGACATGTGCCAAGTGGCATTTGACGCGCATAGGTCATTACTGCTCGGTTACCACGTGAGACTTTACCGCTAGGTCAATGGCTGGCGGTAAGGTCTCAGACACAAAATAGATGCACAGCAATTTTCATTTTGCCGCACGTCCATTTTTGGCAAAAATTTTAAAAAGGCATTTTTTACAGGTGCACCCAAAACACGCGTCTACACTACCGCAGGCCATTTTTCAGTGTACCTTTGTAAAAGGGCCCCTAAGAGCTGTATATTTTCCTGTGGTAAAAATCTCACCTGATGAGCTTTCAAGAAGTTTATGAACAAATGCTTATATGTTTTATAGAGAAGCTTTCCTTCCTATTTTGAAGTTTTATTTTTCCAACAAAGATTTATTGACAAATGTTATAGGTCATAGTCCATCAGGTTTTTCTTGACAAAGAACATCTCCAAGCCATACACACTAATAATTGACAGCTACGTAAGGTTTCTTTAGGTCATTAAAGGTCAACACTGGTGCACTAGTGAAAAAGACCTTAATCTTCAAGAAAACCTTCACTCATTCCTGTTCAGGCATCAAGAAGTAAAGCTTTCAGATGTTCCTTTGATATATTGCATCCATTTAGTCATCGATATCCTTGGGTGTACTTGTTGAGGGTACATATTATGGTGAAGTAATTATGTAAAAACTGTAGCAATGGTCATAGATTTTAAAAATTATGTAAGACCTGTTCCATTTTGTGGTTTTGGTCCTTTAGCAAGGGCTTCTACCTTTGCTGGATCAGTGGCAATTTCCTTTTTTGGAACAGCATATCCAACATAGATGGCATATATCTTGCAGAGCAGGCAGCTGTCCGGGAATAACATGTTCATATTTCTTGCAGTGATCCAGCACCTTCTGTCTCATGCTTTTCCAATATTCTCCTAAATGCTTTAAGGTCATATAGGTGTGAAGTTCCTTGAAGTTTTAGTTTATCTCCTACTTCTCACTCCACGAGTTGATTATTGTTTGCAGGTGCCCTGAGATGATGACGATGATGATAGTATTATTTATTTATTTTTAATATATATATTCCACATATCTACAATTCAAGGTGAATTAAAAGGTCACATACATAACAGCAAATACACTGTTATGCCCAAAATGTTTTACAGCTAACACAAAAATTGACATTTATCCACACTTATCAGACATCAACAAGACTGTCACCAAAAGCTTGCTGGAATTAAGTTGTTTTCAAAGACTTTTTAAATGAGCCTAAGGTTCTCAGCGATCGTACATGAGAAGGAAATTTGTTCCAAAGTTTTAGTCCTGCAACATCAAAAATTAATATTCTATACTCTTCCAGTTGAATTAAATAGAAAGACAGGATGTCTAGCATTTGCAGAGGGAAAGCGCATAGTTTGAGAGGGTTGCTTTAGAGATCAGTTAGATGAAATTACTCTAGATGTTTTATTAATTAAGGGCCCTGTTTACTAAGCTGTGCTGTAGGCATGCTAATGTTTTTAGCGCATGCTAACACTACAGACACCCACAGGAATATATGGGTGTCTCTAGCGTTAGCATGTGCTAATTTTTAATGCACACTAAAAATGCTAGCGCGTCTTAGTAAACAGGGCCCTAAAACTTTAAAGACCAGTAATAAAATCCTGTAATGAATTCTGTATTTGACTGGCAAAAAAGCAAACAAATCAAGACATGAGAAATATGATCAAATCTTGACAGACCATAAAGAACACATACTGCTGTATTTTGTGCAATCTGTAGTGGTTTTAAAGTTTTGGGGGGCATCCCTAAAAGTAAACTGTTACAATAATCAAAGTAAGGAATAATAGTGCTTTGGATAACCATCCTAAAATTACTAGTCGTTAAATAATCCTTTAGGCGTCTAACCACTCTGTCTTGAAAAAATTAATCCAATCATTTTTCTCACATCATCTTGCCTTGTCAGTGTTAATATAACCCCTAATGAACAAATCTTCTGAAATAGAAGAATTTCAACATCATCAATCTTAAAGACAGGATTGCAGGAACAGGGTAACCAGACAAAAGCATCACTTGTGTTTTAACCATATTCAGTCTCAAATGGTTGGCCTTCATCCAGTGATTGATAGTCTTTAAAAACAAACATAAGAAATCCAAGGTCTTGGAATAGGATTTGTCAATTTTGAAAAAAAAGTGAATATCATCAGCATAAATACTATATTCTAAACCAAGACCACCCAACAAAACATAACGGTTTCAGAAAAATGTTAAATAAAGTTGCTGATCCTTGAGGTACCCCAAAATGAAAGTCTAAGAATGATGAATATTCTTGATCTCTCACTACACGATATTGTCTGGAATTTATTATTTTTTTTTTTTATTTTATTTATCATTTTACTTAATTACATTCACATTTATCACATAAATGTAAGGAAATACAGAAATTAATATAAAAAGGAAAACATTTTCTCTCAACAATATATCTACTATAATAAAACTCACCCTCAACGTTCTGAAGACAACGTTCTGAAGTCACTCAGTCACTCACTGAAGGGTTCATGGATTCATGGTGGTGAAGCCACAACACTGACCATGTCTCTCTGCCCCGCCCTCGCATGACGGACCAATCAGAAAAAACACCCTCAACATTCTGAAACACAAAGGACCATCACAACACCGTTCCCAGGCAACACTAGGCAACGTAAGACAGACCAATCAGAGGAAACTACGTGACAATAAGGGAGGAGCATTCCCGAGCAGAATGGCTCATTATCTGTGCAGCACGGAGAGCACAGAAACACCGCTGGAATGAGAGAAGAATATTCCTGCTGTGAGTATGTGGAAAAATAGACCGGGGGGGGGGGGGGGGGAGAAATTTTTAAATGCCTAATGCCAGTACTGAAGAGTGCCAGAGGGCCTATAGCAGAGACTATATTTGGGATCGCTTGATATGGAGTCAGAGGAGCCGGAAAACAACGTGCCCGTCACCATCTGGGACGTGGGCGAACAGGACAAGCTGCGGCCCAGCTGGAAGGATTACCCGCGACCCAGCCAGCAGCAAACAGCGACCAAGGAAGGGGGAGGAGTACTCCTTCCCTGCCTAGGAATCGCTGGAGACTGGCTGCCAAACTAACGAAACAACCGCACACCGACGCACCACCTCCATCATTCGAAAGGCATCCACTCTTTCTTCAACAGAAATGCAAACTAATAATACAAAACAAACAAAGAATACATGGTTTCTCAGGCGGCTGCAGGTAACTCCCCAACCCCTTCCTTTTCCCCTTTTGCCGAAGCAGCCAAGGACGTGCCCAACCATCCCCAGCCTCAGGCAAGCAGTCTCCCACCTCGGGGATTCCCCGAGCACCCGGAAAAAGACGGCGCTGATTCCTGCAGCGCATAAATGTTCCAGCATTCCCCTACAGCCGGCCTGAAATGGACCAAACATACCGGATCACCCCCCGACGGCCCGAGACCGTGCTCTTCTCCCTTCCGCCAACTTAAAACAACCATCCCCGTCCTCAGGCAAGCCGTCACCCACCTCCAGGATGCCCAGAACCCCAGCCCAATGGAAAAAGAAGGTGCTGCTTCCAACAGCACATTTCTCTTCCAGCATTCCCCTACAGCAGCCCTGAAACAGCCAAAAAATACCGACAGACAAAGAACGTGCTCCTCTACCTTCCGCCCATCTAAAACAACACTGCTGCCTCAGCACAACACAAAAAAAAAAACATGGAAAAAAAAAAAAACAACACTCAACAAAGGCTGACCCCCCTACAACCACATTTACATTTCACCAACAGAAAGACCCCCCTCCACAAACCTCCTTGACAGAAAAAACCACACACACACAATACAACAGAAACACACCCTCAAAGCCACACACCAATCCAACCCACTTTGCCAGCACAGAACAGCACATCCCCCAACCCCCAAGCAAAAAACAAAACAAAAGACGACACACATCAACAACCTGCACACACACCGCATCCTCACACACTCACACACACACAAAATAACTCTGTGACACATACACACACACACACAAAACCACATGCTAGCGCCCGTTTCATTGGTTTCGGAAACGGCCCTTTTTTACTAGTATTTACATAATTGTCCACAATTGGAAGATCCAAGATCAGAAAAACAATCTTAAAGAAAATAAGAAAAATTCAAAATGGTTAATCTTACACTTCACATTTTCTGAGGGAGGAAGGTTAATCGGTTATTGCTGCCGGTACAGTGGTAACTGAAGGAAGTTACTGCAGAGGATTCTTCATCTGTTTCCACAAACTCTATAATTTCTTAGGTTCAAACAAATAAGTAATAAGGAAAATAAAACACTTACAAGGGAATCGTGCTAGGAAGGTCCCACCTGGGGCAATGATTCCTGGCTGAAAAGCCAAGACTTCACACCTCCCAGTCTGCAATTCCCTTGATGTGTCAGGCAATATATTCATCTTTGAACCCAAAAAACTATCAACCATATATCGGAAATACAATTTCAAAACGTTGTTCCTATCTAATCAAAGACGAAAGTCACTAATAATATAACTCTATCTATAACTTCTGAATTTTCCAAAATGTCAGTTAAACACATCTCTTTTCTCTGAAAGAAGATTTTAAAGGAAATATAATTTTAGTCACCAAAAGGTGGCTATCAGAAGGTATTAGCAAAGTATCAGAGAAATATTTCTTCAAGAATTCAGTAGCTAATATATAGGATATTATAGGTAAATTTATCATTCTCAAGTTATTTTTCCTTAATTGGTTCTCCAGAAATTCCAATTTTTACAAGAAAAATAACTATTCTTCATTACCAAATTATCTAATTTTCATAGAGAAGCCATTTCCGTAATCAAAGTCTCTTTTTATATCTTGGACTTCCACTTTGTTAGATAAGTATTAATATAAATTCTTTAACTCACATAGTGAAAAATTTTAAACATCTGAAGAAGATAGTTATTCACATTCTGCTGCAGTTCCTATAGTATGTCCTTTATGACATTATTGGCTTCACCAAGTCCAATTTCTCCACAGAAACCGCTCCAGATATCTTCGGGGGAAAGAGCTCACTCTCCAATCCCCCAGTTGGTTTATTATCCGGAGTCGATGCTGCACCAGGACCTCCTCGGGTCACATGAAAATCCTAACCCACTTCAGGCGTTTCCATTATTGACCTCCATAGCGAAGCATTACTATTTCCGGGTCTTGGAGGGGTCGTGCCAACAGGTGGACTCAAAGTCACTCCCTCCACTGAGATTCGGCAATAAAGCCTTGCTGTTCCCCGAAGCAAGAACCAATATCCTCGACGTTATGACCCCGAATCTCTCCAAAATAGACTGAGAAGTGGTGGGAACCCCAGCCGTGTTCAAGGAGGACAGCACCACGGCTTTGCCTTTTCTCTTCCCCATTCTCTGGGGAGTGCGCCTTCTTCTTCAGGCATTCTGGTGTAAAACGGGAACTCAACTAGCGTACGTCCTCCCTCAACGCCATCTTGGATCCTCCAGGTTGGGACACTCTTTGTCTGGTTTCTCCTCAGAGGCCTGTCTGATATGGGTAACCCTACAGCATAGCCCCCTGAGTCATTGAAACACGGAAGCCCCTCCACCACTTGCAAGGTGGTGTCCCTTCGGAGGAGTGGAATTTATAAAAGAAGAAAACCATTTAAGTACAGTTTCATCTATTCCAATCGCCTTTAACCATTGCAATAAAATGGTATGATTCACCGAATCAAAGGCAGCCGAGATGTCCATAGTCAAAAAACAAATAACACATACATTTATCAAAACCTGTGCAGATGGTATCTAACATAGAATTAACAAGGTCATGGTCTGAATGAAAACCAAATTTATGCTTTTTAGAACTTAATGTAGTTCCAGAAATTCATTTAACTGATCATAAACAATTTTCTCAATAATCTTAGCAGTACGTGGTAAGTATGAAATTGATCTATAATTATGATAATTTTATTTTTGTGTATGTCTTACTGCCAAGGAGGTTTCAGTGCTTTGAGGCATTCATTCAAACTCAGAAAATCCACACAGAGATGAAAGTTGTTATATATTTTGCCTCCTACATTACAGGGATCTTGTAGTACTTAATTCACACATTAAGGATTAAGAGCCATCTACTTCCCAGTAGGTAATGGTCAGCATCTGCCACCCATGTCATGGAGTAATTGTCTGATATTTTAGATTTAGATTTTACTCATACCTTTTCAGTAGTAGCTCAAGGTGAGTTACATTCAGGTATACTGGGGTATTTCCCTGGCCCTGGAGGGCTCACAGTCTAATTTTGTACCAAGATCATAAGGAGCAGCAGTGGGATTTGACCCAGCCACCTCTGAACATCAAATCCACTGCTTATTTCTAGGATAAGCATAAAATGTATTATACTGTTTTGGGATCTTGCCAGGTACTTGTAACCTGGATTGGCCACTGTTGGAAGCAGGATGCTGGGCTTGATGGACTTTCGGTCTGTCCCAGTATGCAATACTTATGTACTATATTTAGTACCGTTTTTTAAAAGACCTTCTGTCCTATCCCACTAGGCTCCACTAATGATGTGGAAAGTAGTAGTGAGGTACATGCCTTCCAGTCCTTTCCTGCTGGAAAGCATGCAGAGCTTTGGAAGTTGAAGCCTAGGTGGCACGTGGTAGCCTCTGGAGTCCTAAGCTGAGGCTGCTGAGAGGTTTATGCAAATGAACCCTCCAGTCCTCTTTTGCTGGAAAGTGCGCAGGGCTGGAAAAGCTGAAGCCATACAGTAGATATAGGTGGAAAAATCTAATGGATTTTTACATAAGTACATAAGTATTACCATACTGGGAAAGACCAAAGGTCCATCAAGCCCAGCATCCTGTTTCCAACAGTGACCAATACAATAGTGACCAATACAACAATATTTATATGAGTACAGCTGTTTGTACTCATATAAATATTGTTGTATTGTTTAAATAAATTGCATTTCATTTCTACACGATCTGCTTTTTTTGTTTTCCATCTTGGAGTTTGCAGACCGTCTGCCTTCGTGCTTTCTTGGACACTCCAACAGTGACCAATCCAGGTCACAAATACCCGGCAAGATCCCAAAAATGTACAAAACATTTTATACTGCTTATTCCAGAAATAGTGGATTTTCTCCAAGTCCATTTAATAACGGTCTATGGACTTTTCCTTCTCTCTCCTACCCTTCCTCTCCAAAATACTTGAACACGCTGTTCACAGCCGCTGCCTTCAGAGTACATTCCCATGGATCTTCCTCTACCCCCATCCCGCTCTCTGTTGGAGTTCCTCAGGGATCTGTCCTTGGACCCCTTCTTTTCTCAATCTACACCTCTTCCCTGGGCTCGCTGATCTCATCTCATGGCTTCCAATATCATCTCTATGCTGATGACACCCAGCTTTATCTCTCCTCACCAAACATCACTGCGGAAACCCAGGCCAAAGTATCTGCCTGCCTATCCGACATTGCTGCCTGGATGTCCAACCGCCATCTGAAACTGAACATGGCCAAGACTGAGCTCATTGTCTTTCCACCCAAACCCACTTCTCCTCTCCCCCCACTCTCTATTTCAGTCGACAACACCATCATCCTCCCCGTCTCATCTGCCCGCAACCTCAGGGTCATTTTCGACTTTTCCCTCTCCTTCTCTGCGTATATCCAGCAGACAGCCAAGACCTGTCGCTTCTTCCTCTATAACATCAGCAAAATTCACCCCTTCTTCTCTGAGCACACCACCCGAACTCTCATCCACTCTCTCATTACCTCTCGCCTTGACTACTGCAACCTACTCCTCACCGGCCTCCCACTTAACCATCTATCCCCCCTTCAATCCGTTCAGAACTCTGCAGCGCGTCTTATCTTCCGCCTTGACCGATATGCTCATATCACCCCTCTCCTCAAGTCTCTTCACTGGCTCCCGATCAGATACCACATACAGTTCAAGCTTCTCCTACTAACCTACAAATACATGCGATCTGCAGCCCCTCAATACCTCTCTACCCTCATCTCCCCTTACACTCCTACCCATAACCTCCACTCACAGGACAAATCCCTCCTCTCAGTACCCTTCTCCACCACCGCCAACTCCAGGCTCCGCCCTTTCTGCCTCGTCTCACCCTATGCTTGGAATAAACTCCCTGAGCCCATACGCCAAGCCCCCTCCCTGCCCATCTTCAAATCCTTGCTCAAAGCCCACCTCTTCAATGTCGCCTTCGGCACCTAACCGTTATACCTCCATTCAGGAAATCTAGACTGCCCAATTTGATTAACTGCACTCTTGTCCTTTAGATTGTAAGCTCCTTTGAGCAGGGACTGCTTTGTTAAATTGTACAGCGCTGCGTAACCCGGGCAGCACTGTAGAAATGTTAAGTAGTAGTAGAAAACCATCCAAACCTTTTTTTAAAACTCCGCTAAGCTAACCACCTTTACCACATTTCTCTGGCAACGAATTCCAGAGTTTAATTACATATTGAGTGAAGAAATATTTTCTCCGATTCATTTTAAATGTACTACATTGTAGCTTCATCGCATGCCCCCTAGTCCTAGTATTTTTGGAAAGCGTGAACAGACGCTTCACATCTACCCGTTCAACTCCACTCATTATTTTATAGACCTCTATCATATCTCCCCTCAACTGCCTTTTCTCCAAGCTGAAGAGCCCTAGTCACTTTAGCCTTTCCTCATAGGGAAGTCGTCCCATCCCCTTTATCATTTTTGTCGCCCTTCTCTGCACCTTTTCTAATTCTCCTATATCTTTTTTGAGATGCGGCGACCAGAATTGAACACAATATTTGAGGTGCGGTCGCACCATGGAGTGATACAAAGGCATTATAACATCCTCATTTTTGTTTTCCATTCCTTTCCTAATAATACCTAACATTCTATTTGCTTTCTTAGCCGCAGCAGCACACTGAGCAGAAGGTTTCAACGTATCATCAACGACGACACCTAGATCCCTTTCTTGGTCCGTGACTCCTATCGTGGAACCTTGCATTACGAAGCTATAATTCGGGTTCCTCTTTCCCACATGCATCACTTTGCACTTGCTCACATTAAATGTTATCTGCCATTTAGACGCCCAGTCTCGTAAGGTCCTCTTGTAATTTTTCACAATCCTCCCGTAATTTAATGACTTTGAATAACTTTGTGTCATCAGCAAATTTAATTACCTCACTAGTTACTCCCATCTCTAGGTCATTTATAAATATGTTAAAAAGCAGCGGTCCCAGCACAGAGCCCTGGGAACCCCACTAACTACTACTACTACTATTAACTACCCTTTTCCATTGAGAATAATGACCATTTAACCCTACTCTCTGTTTTCTATCTTTTAACCAGTTTTTAATCCACAATAGAACACTACCTCCTATCCCATGACTCTCCAATTTCCTCTGGAGTCTTTCATGAGGTACTTTGTCAAACGCCTTCTGAAAATCCAGATACACAATGTCAACCGGCTCCCCTTTATCCACGTTTGTTCACCCCTTCAAAGAAATGTAGTAGATTGGTGAGGCAAGATTTCCCTTCACTAAATCCATGTCAATCCTGGGAAAGTGTTAATCTCTTATAGAATTCTCTCTTATAGAATTCTAAACAGACTGAACGGTGTTGGTTCAGGTTCAATTTCAAATTGCTCATACATCCTTACTTCCCTTCACCTCTTTTCAAAACCAGACTGCTAATTTGTTCAGAATTAGGAAACCTTACAAAATAGATTGCACCAATACCTCAACATGTAGCCAACCCTGCATACAGGTTTTTATTGAAAACTTAAAAAGAGTTAACTTCACCTGATTTGAAAAAGGTTTTGTCTATTATAACTGCAGGAATAAAACTTTTATAAATAAAACCCTACATGTTTTCTATTCTGTCTCCATTTAATAAACTATAGTCATTCTGATTTGTTAATGACCTTACATTCACCTCAGTGCTTCAATTCTTCTGCCAAGGCATTAATCGCCAGGAAATGGTCTTCCTGTTAGTCATTATTACTTAAGTAAACAAAAGGAATTGTTTGTGTTCTCTGGATGACTGCCTATAATGTGAATTATAAATTCTCCTTCGAGAAACAGAAAATATGTTATTAAAAATCTCTACACAAAATGATTCACACAGCATAATTTAATAATCATTTACAAAGCAATAAAAACATTTGGCCAACCTTAAGAGGAACGTACATGGGCTTTGTCCTTCTTCAAAAAAAAGATTAATGTATTACATATAAACCACAGTTGTGAATTATATAAATAAAAAATAATTGGGGGCTTTGACTATTTAAACCAGATTTGTAGATCCAATCAGGCATACTTGGAACTAGGCTTGAGTTTTCTACTCCTGTTTCCAACATCGAGATTTGCAAACCAACATTTTGTGTTTATAAATCCAAGAATGTTTAGAGGTATAAGTTAAAAAAATAACTCTGCTTCTAAATATTGTCCCTTCCCTTGACCCATGCCCATAAAAGTAGGATTAGGATTAGAATAGGATTACCAACAGGTCAGTTTTTATTTAGCCTGGCTGGTTTGAATGAAGAGTGCTGCTGGTACAACCTTTAAACTAACAATGTAATTGCTGATATTCTGCCACCTGCTAACTTTCATTCTATCCATTTCTCAGGCCATCATCCCAGTCTTTCCTCCAAATTCACTTTTCTGTGCTATCCCATTGGACCTATTCTTATTGTAAAGGGGCCATCCTTAACTCAACCATAGGGATGGCAGCAGTAGCAGCAGCAACAATCTGTGCAGGCACACATATCAGGGACTGAGTTTTGACACACTTCATTCTGAGCCCCTTCATTAGCCACTCCCTTTCTGGTCTCTGATTTCAACTCATAGCAGTGAATGCTGTGTCAAGCTGTGCACAAAATGGCCTAACCCAGTACTGTATTGACCAACAGTTTATACAACTCAAAACAGCCATCTTGGAGAAAGCCCCCTTACCCTTGTGAGGTGATGGCCCATCCCCCATAGATTGATGCTTTGTTTGGCTTCATTGTAACCTTATCTCAACCACTTGGACTAAGATATTCTCTGTGCTGTAAAAGAACTTGACATATATAGAGATAATTTTAAAAGACATCTCCACAAGTAAAACTAAGAGTCCTTTCAGTCAGGCAAATAGCATTTGGAAATTGTCCACTCAGTAAGTGTAGTAAAGGATTGAAGTTATCATGCATTAGTTCGAAAAATTACCACACAAGAGCTGCAAAGTCTGTGCAGTAACTGTTGGGGATGTGGTCACCATCTACCTATGCAGTTACTATGCCAAACATACTTTGACCGCATGATAAGTGCATTACTGGTAACAAAATTGGCAATCCACTTACCAAGGCCTGTGTAGCTACAAAGAACCCCCACACCATGACACCATCCAACAGCCCCTGAAAGCCCTAACAAAACCCCTTGATACCCTCCCAGCTCACTTCCCTGATACACACAACAAAAACCTTCCAGTTCCCAGCAGCACCCCATCTCTTACCATCTACTTGGGGAGACAGAAGCAATCCCAAGATGCTCTTGCCCTGTCTGCAGACTGGGATCGAAATGGCACTTCAGGAGTGTTTGGGGGTTTTTAACTTGTCAGTGAGCGGTCCCAGGGTGGGAAAGTTTTGATAAACCTGTATTTCTGTCCTCTGACTCTATAACTGTACTTTTGCCTTGTGTTTTATTTTATGCTGGATTGATTGTTTAATAAGGGTACTATACTTCCAAATCTGTGGCTTTTTTGCTATTGAATCTTCTTACTGCAGAGTTGATTGAGACTTAATTTGGCTCCATTGTACCTGGTGCTTAGTCAGTCTGTCTTTAGGGGAGGGGCTGCTGACTTGGAACTTTTGAAAAGCTAAGCTATTTTGAATTATATTTTCAAATTTGTGTTTTGGATTATTTGATAAATTCTAAACTGCTCTCTTCCCTGTGTGTCCCCCTTTCTTAATAGATTTCTTGACCTCTATCTATCCTATATATTTAAAAAAAAAAAAAAACCTTCCTTTCCTCTGGCCTGGAGATCTACTGGTTTCTATAAGTTCTGTATTTCTGTCCTCTGACTTTATACTCCCTCCCTGCCCACCCCCTCCCACCCATCCCTAGGCTAGCTACTACTACTACTATAAACCACTTCTATAGCGCTCTCCCTATATAGGAAAACCAAGAGGCAATTAGCTTCATTACATACCTTAACATAGTACACCTCACTCCTGTCAAGCATATCAACATGTCTTTTAGTCAATGCAATATATATGGTGCCTTTATCCTAAGACAAACCATCTGGTACCTTACAGCTTGCCCCATCTGTCTCCAAATATCAACTATGAAAGATGAAATCATCAAACTCAAGAAAGAATTGGTTGCAATCAAGGAACCATCCAGGACTACCCAATTCCCAGACAATTTATTACCAGCAGTGCCACAGAGAATAAAGCAAAAAAGGAATAGATGGGTCACAGTAGGCTCAGGTAGACTATGACCTGTGACACAGAGGCATTCACCCTCCCAACCTTTACCCCTATATAATTCCTTTGCTGCACTGGAGCATTATAAAGCTCAGAAAAGAAGAGACACCCCCAAACAATGATGGGTTGGCTCAAAGCAGAAACCTCTTACTGCTAGGAGACTCCATTATAAAAGACATTAATTTAGGAACACAGTTCAAGGGTCCCAGTCTAGTGAAATGCCTTCCAGGATCCTCAGCTACCAGAAGTACCAACCAAATACTGAATGTGATCCGAGAAGAAAGTAAGGATTCTAATACTGATACTGTAATCCACCTGGAGACAAATGACCTGGCCAACAATAGCAAGTTAGGAGCACATTCAAGAAGCTTTGAGAAGGACTCAAGCCTTTGGTTAGACAAATATGCAATGGTTGGGGACAAATAACTTGGCCAACAATAGCAAGTTTGGAGAACGTTCAAAAAGCTTGGAGAGGGGCTCAAGCCTTTGGTTAGAACTGCAGCTTTTTCTAAAGATATCCCTAAATGTGTGAAGAGAGAGGAGTTCTATAAATGACTTGAAGTTTGGTGTAAAGAAGAAGGTTTCAGATACATAGGCGCAGTTGTTAAAACTTTTGGCATCTTGCGAGCTGGTTGTTGAGGGAGTGTGAGCCGGCTTGCCTCTCCTCCCCCCACCCAGTGAGCTGCAGGGTCACAGACTCCCAGCACCGGTCACCTTCCCGCCCTCAACTCCCTGATAGCCCTCCTTTCCTTCCTTCTGCCGCCGCCCTGCTCTTAAATGTTTTATTTTACCTCAAGTCGCGGCGCCGGCACTGAAAGCAGCAGGCTCGACTCACCTCCAGCCTTCTCTTCCCTTCCCTCTCAGTGTCCCACCCTCACAGAAACAAGAAATACATCAGAAGAGGGTGGGACACTGAGAGGAAAGGGAAGGCTGGAGGCGGCGCCGTGACTCGAGGTGCTGGGGGTTGGAACTGGAACTCATCTCGGGGACAGAAAAGGGGGGCAGGTGGAGGCTGGGGTGAGTCACTGCACATGGATTGGATGGGAGGGGAGAATAGGGAGCAAAGGAGGATCATTGGACATGGAGGGGAGGGGAGAGAGGAGAAATCGCTGGACATGGATGGTTAGGGGAGGGCAGAGGAGAATCGCTGGACATGGATGGGAGGGGAGGATAGGGGCAGAGGAGAATCGCTGGACATGGATGGGAGGGAAGGACAGGGGAGAGAGAAGATTTGCTGGACATGGATGGAAGGAGGGGAGGACAGGATAAATGCTGAATCTGGATGGAGGAGAGAGAAGACAGGAAGGAGATGCACATGGATGGAGGGGAGGAGAGAGAGGAGGGGAGGGGAGAGAGGAGAAATGTTGGACATGGATGGAGTAGAGGGAAGGGAAGAGAGGATAAATGTTGGAGTGGAGGAAAGACAGAGGAAGGAGATGCACACGGATGGAGGGGAAGACAGAGAGGAGTAATGCTGGACGTGGATGGAGGGGAGGGAGTGAAGACAGAGGAAGAAGAAAGGTTGGACATGAATGGAGGGGAGGGAAGACAGAGAAGGAGATGCACATGGATTTAGGGGAGAGAGGAGAAATTCTGGACATGGATAGAGGGGAGGGAAGAAAGAGGAAGTGAGATGAACATGGATGGAGGGGAGGGGAGAGGAAAAAAGCTGGACATGGATGGATGAGAAGGAAGAGAGTGGAAGGAAATGCATATGGATGGAGGGGAGGGAAGAAAGAGGAAGGAGATGTCTTGCGAGGCTGACCTTGTAAGTCTCGGCAGCCATTTTAAAGAAGATGCGGCAGGAGGAGGGTCAGCGCCGGCAGTGGGCAGGAAAAACTGGGGATCTTTCCTGCCCTGAAGAATCCACTAGACCACCAGGGTGACTGCCTTCATGTATGTGCTGGGACCCTGCAGCTCGGGGCACCGGGGGAGCGGGGAGGAGGTCTGAAATAGGTGGGTGGGGACTGTGGGGAGGATACTGTTTTAAAAAAAAGTATTTTCAAACATGCCAGCTTCTGCGTACATAGAGGGAGTATAATAAGGAAATAACTTTTCATAGGTAGAGTATTAATTTGTTATAAATCATAATCGGTGTGTCATTTGGAGGGGCTGGTTACAGGGACACCTAACCCTGTTATTGGTGCAGAGATTTTTTTTTCCTGGTAAATGGCTTCTAAAACAGACATCAGGTGCTCAATATTCAGAGTTTCTATCTATTTATTTACTTATTTATGGTATTTTATCCCACACGAATTAGATTGGAGCCTCGGAGAATTTTTTTAAAGTTTTCCTGGAGAGAGTAATGCATTGCCCCCCCCCCCCCCCCCAGGCTCTCTCCCTGGGTATAGCCAGCTCTGCAATTTGGGAGGGAGCAGCAGGGGCGTAGCAACAGGTGGGCCTGGATGGGCCCAGGCCCAGCTACTTTCCCTCCAGGCCCGCCCAACCAACATCCGCCCCGCTCCGCCGGCGCCGCAGTCCCCACCTGCCTACCAGCTCCGTCGACGGGGAGAGATGACCCTCTTCTGCCACCCGACACCCAGCCTTAAAAAAGAAAACGGAAGAAGCGCCTCGTGTCTGACCTGCTCTGCGCTGCTAAGGCAAACAAGTCGCCTGGTCGCGTTGGCCCTTCAATCACTGTGTCCCGCCCTCTGATGTAACTTCCTATTTCTGCAAGGGTGGGACACAGTGATTGAAGGGCCAACGCGACCAGGTGATTTGTTTGCCTTAGCAGCGCAGAGCAGGTCAGACGCGAGGCGCTTCTTCCATTTTCTTTTTTAAGGCTGGGTGTCAGTGGCAGAAGAGGGTCATCTCTCCCCGTCGACGGAGCTGGTAGGCAGGTGGGGACTGAGTCGGGGATGGGGGCTCAGATGTGAGAAGGGGTCGGGTGGGGTGGGGAGAGGAGGGGCTCAGATGGTTGAAAGGGACAGGAACGGGGTCTGGGAGGGGAGGGGAGGGACTCAGATGGGAGAAGGGGACGGGGTCTGGGAGGGGAGGGGAGAAGGGGTCTGGGGTCTGAGAAGGGGGCAGGAGGAAGAATGGGGCCATGCCTGGGGCAAGTGGGACTAAGGCTACTGGAAGAAGTGGGGGGATAGGGAAGGGTAGGACAGATTCCTGATTGGGCGGAGGGTATAAAAGGAAGGTAGGACTGATGCTGGACTACAGGGAGAGATGAGGGGTATAAAGGGAAGGGTAGGGCTGATGCTGGGCTACAGGGAGAGATGGGAGGGTAGGAAGGGAAGAGTATGGCTGATACTGGGCTATAAGGATGGATGGGGGGTAGAGCCAATGATGGGCTACAAGGATGAAGTTATAGGGAAGGGTATGGCTGATGCTGGGCTACAGGACAAATTCAAATTCAAATTTTTGGTCCTTTAGTCTGCAATTAATGATGGTTGATCTGTATGTGACCAAGGTAAGAGATTCTGCTGGCATGTGGTGTTTGTGGGGATCTATATCAGTCTGGCTTTTCCAATGGGACACGTATTGCTATTGCCTTTTTAAAGGTGCTGTTATTGGTATTTGAGTGTTCAGACCTGGTGGTTTTAAGGTTTGCAACATAGGTTCCGAATATGTATGTGGTTTATGTTGCTGTAGGACAACTGTTGCGCAGACTGTTTATTAAAAATGATTTAGGATCCCCCCCAAAAAACTACTCACATCTATATATACATAGTGCCCACTCATATTAGCTCTGGGCCCACCCAAAATGTCAGGTCTGGCTATGCCACTGGGGAGCAGAGGTGGACAGGGGGGCGCAGAGGTGGATGGGGGCACAGAGGTGGACCTGGGAGAAAGCCTGTTGTTAAAATTGTAACAGCACACCACTGCATAGGAGGATGGGACAGTATATGGCAAAATCACAGGCTGTACTGTAATGATGGGCTACATCTTTCTGTGATGGGAAAAATATCCTTGGGGAGAAATTCAGATGGTATGTTTCTGGACATTTAAACTAGAAGGTGGGGGTGGTAATAGGAAGAAAGGGAATTCAGAAAGTCACCCCCAGCAAAAACATGAGGGGGCATGTCAGGGAGCGGAGAGTGAGCGTTCCTGTGCTAATCAGCACAACTGGTTAGTGAGCCCTTACCGCCTACAAAATGAGTGGTGGTAAGTGTTTATGGGGTCCTTTTACTAAGGTGCGCTGAAAAATGACCTGCGGTAGTATAGGTGTATGTTTTGGATATGTGCAGATCCATTTTTCAGCGCACCTGTAAAAATGCCTTTTTTTAAATCTGATCGAAAATGGACATGCGGCAAAATGAAAATTGACACACGTCCATTTTGGGTCTGAGACCTTACCACCACCCATTGACTTAGCGGTAAGATCTCAACGCGTTAACTGGGCGGTAATGCTACGCGTATCAAATGCCTTTTACTGCCCGGTAGCGCCGCGCACCAGAAAATAAACATTACTACCTGGGCCACGTGGTAGCTGGGCGGTAACTCGGAATTGGCACTTATGTGGTTTAATAAAAGGGCCCCTATGGGATAAAATCTTTTAATGCCTGTGCGCTAATGGCAACATCAACTCATGACCTTTAGTACAAAAACTAGAAAAAGGCCCTTTTTATGGCTATGGTAAAAATAGCCTTAGCATGCAAGGAAAACCCCACATAAGGGCACACAGGTCACTCTTTGCTTCAGCTTAGTAAAAGGACCCCACAGTTACGAGCTGCATAGATTTTGTCTTAACATTGTGAAGTTTTGTACAGAGAGTTTTATAAGAAGGAAATTCTGGAAAAGGAATTTATTAAAATAAACTAGTTTTATGGAAACTATCATTTCTTCTCCGAGAATCGCAGGGTCCCCAGGCCAGTGCAAATTATGAGGCTCCAGGAACGCATAATTAAATAAAAAACAAATAACAAAGCAGATGAGGCAGATTTTTAACTGTAGAGGTTTGCGACTTGTCTCTAATTAAGGAAAAATCCAGTAGTTGAATTAATTTTGTGTTCATTATAAAATAAAAACATATTTTTTTGTCCAAACAGCAGTCCCTTTTCTGTTTTTCTGTGTGAGGCCCAGGCTAAATGCCCCCTCCCTCCCCCCTGATAGGCCGTATTTTATGGTTTAAAAAAATAGAGGAATTAATTGTTGAAGTCAAACTTTATGGGAAGGATAGAGAACTTTGAATGGTTTAAGTGAAATCTCAGAGTGAAAGGACACTTGAATGTGTGATGACTTTTTAGAGCCTTTTTAAAAAGCAGTGCTAAATAGTGGCCTGCACTATCACCAGCACAGGTCTTTTCCACATGCTAAGATCACTTTTACGCTGCCAGGAAATGACTGATTTTTCTATTTTGCCAATAATAGCAATGCACATAGTGAGTCTTTTACTAAGGTGCACTAGCCTCTTTAGCATGCGCTACAAATCAGCTGGGGCTAAACACTGGGACACCCAGGTGTCTCAGCGTTTAGCGCCAGCTGATTTGTAGCACGAGTTAAAAATGCTAGTGCACCTTACTAAAAAAAAAACAAATTTTCCTATTAGCGAATGGCCTGGCCTTGAAAATATGGGCTCAGCGCCAACCAAGGGAGTCAGCCCAACTAACTCCCATGGTCTGAATATCGGGCCTATTGAGTCTGAGCATGGGCTGAATTTGACTTGAGGTTCCAGAATAATACAGTCCCCCCAAAATGATCCAATGCATTTCGTTAGAAAATGCAATTCTAGCAGCTGCTGAATAGAAACATTTCCGCATGCAAAGAGCATGTAAACGTGGACACCTAGTTTTTAGAATTGCCCTCCACATAGTTAGACATATTAGCATATTTATGGGCATACTTATCAATGTGGACTGCCATTAAGCTGTGTTATTTTACCCCTAACATGCTATTTTAGCACAGGCCCAATTTTATTTAATGAGACCTAAAATAGCACCTCTTAACAACAGCCCACTTTGATAACTTCCCCCTTAGTTTCACTTCCATATCGTGTTTCACTTTTTTCCTTGCAAACCCAAATGTTCTGGAAATGTTCTACTTGAATCAGGCCTCCCCTCACCCTAGTCAGACACAGAGACAGCACAGAAGCATGCAGAGGTGCAAAAAAAAATGTACACACACAGATTAACCTGGGACATCCCCATCGCAACCAATAAAAAACAGGGGTCTTTTACTAAAGCTTAGTTTGAATTATCTGCAGCAGGGCCCATTTTATTCCAATGGGCCCTGCCGCAGATAACTTGAGCTAAACTTTAGAAAAAGACCCCCTGAATGCAAGGAAGCCAGATATACTGGTAAAAAAGAAAAACACCAGAATGGTATTGATCATAGAAGTGTCAGTCCCAAGTGATTATTCTATGAATCATGTAGAAAGTGGAAAGATCTTCAAGCACCAAGAAATGCAGTTCGATACCAGGCAATAACTCCCATTATATTGGGTGCCACAGGCTTGATTTAAAAGGAATTCCCAAGCATATCTGTAACATCTTACAAACTCCACAAGGAAGCTCTCTTTGGCATGATGCAATTGCTAAAACAAATGTTAGCAGTAAATTTGATAGACTGAGATCATAGTCCTTGTACCCTAGCTTAGGAGTGAGGTTCATTACTGTCATGATATGTGCAAAACTAACACATTGGGAAACATTGCCCCAGAGAGTTGACATATACAAACACAAACATACACAAGAGGGCTAGAAAAAATTCAGGGGTCTTTTTACTAAGGAGCGCTGAAAATGGCCTGCGGTAGTGTAGGCGTGGGTTTTGGGCTCGCGCAGAATCATTTTTCAGCGCACCTGTAAAAAGGGCCTTTTTTAAATTTTTGCCGAAAATGGGTCTGAAACCTTACCACCAGCCATTAACCTAGCGGTAAAGTCTCACATGGTAACCGGACAGTAATGACCTACATGCGCCAAATGCCACTTGGTCCGCGTCCGATACGCGCAGCAGAAAATAAAAATTATTTTTTGGCCGTGCATATCAGACGCGCACCAAAAATGAAATTATCACAAGAGCCACACGGTAGCAGTGCGGTAACTCCATTTTGGCACGTCTGGCGCGCAAAGACACATACGCGGCTTAGTAAAAGGGCCCCTCAGTGAGTTACAGTCCACATTCTTTACCCATTTTGATATTGTATATTCTGCAAGTTTATGTGGGACCATGGCCTCATTATTCTTTCGTCCTCTCTTTGTACACAAGTTTCTGTGAAAGTGTACATTGATGATCACATAAGTCTATATTACAAAAATTCTGAGGTATGCAAAATATGGCAGTAAATCTTTTCAGTACAGAACAACTGTACCACCGTCAGTTGGTCTGATTCTCTTTCTTTCCCCGTCAGAAAAAAAATATGTCTAGATATTCAATCATTTACATGGCTCAGAAATTTTGCAGGACAGACGCTATTGTAAACACACTGGTTCATTATGATTCAGAAAGCTCAAAACACCCTTCTCTTTACATCTCACCATTGACTGTGACAAAATGGTTCATTTTGTTAAGGGATGAAACAATTTTTCATGCCAAAACTATCAGAATGAAAACTGGTATGTCTGATGTCAAGAACATTCTGAAAAGAAATAAGAAATTTGCTGGAAAAGAATGAATACTCTACATTCAGGCATAGTTCCTTCACACAGACCCATTTCAAGTTTCTCCTTTATCAGTGCACATGTGGTTAAGCAAATCTTGTAATAATTTTTTACTTGAAAATTAAAAATACCATACAGATTTGACCAATCAGCTGCTGAAAAAATATAATAGCTAAGGATTTGTCATCCAAGAAAAACTGAGCACAACCTTACAGGCATCAAACTGCTGCTAGAAGATTTATTTTTAGGTTGGATACTGCAGGCATACCTCAAAGGAGCATTTTGCTTGTGACATATTTGTCTGGATAAAATAAAATAAACAGCATAAAATAAAATAATATAAACAGCATTTTGTTGAAATCAAACTGGTCCAAAAATTACATATTACCCTCAAAAGAAAATACAGTATCATGCTGGGTTTTTTATTTTTTAACCAATAAAATCTTTTTTTAACCAATAAAATCTTTGGGCTTCTTTGACAAAGCCGCACTAGCGAATTCAGCGTGGCAACTGTGATGAAGCGCATAGAAATTGAATGTGCTTCATCGCATTTGCCCCACCAGAATTGCTAGAGCAGCTTTGCAAAATGAGCCCTTTATTTCATAACCTACACAGAATCCAAAATATCAATCATATACATAGCAGTGTTTTTCCTTTGATTTTATACAATATGGGGCCCTTTTACTAAGGCATGCCTAGAAGTGGCCTGCGCTGGTGTATGCGCGTGTTTTGGAAGTGTGCAGGTCAATTTTTTTTTTGATACACCTGGAAAAAAGGCATTTTTGGTGTCCGAAAATGGACATGCGGCAAAATCAAAACCAGCGTGCATCTATTTTCAGCCTGAGATCTTACTGCCACCCATTGACTTAGTGGTAAGGTCTCACGTGCTAACCGGGCAGTAAGCGGCCAGTGCGCATAAACTGCCGATTACTGCCGGGTAAGTGCCATGTGGTAGAAAATAGAAAATATTTTCTACCACGTTTTTTAGGCACACATCAAAAATGGAATTACCACCCGGGGCATGTGGTAACCAGGCGGTAGTTTCAATTTGGCATGCGCTGGATGTGCGTAGGCGCCTACACGCCTTCGTAAAAGGGCCCCTATATTTCTTCCCCTATAATGGGCAGAAGAGTTCAAATCAATCTATATAACTAAGGGGCCATTTTACAAAACAGTGGTAGGGCTACCACGTGGGTTGTGTGTGGGAAAGCAGCACTACAGCCGGGCACACCCAGGCACCCTGCGGTAGTTCTGTTTTTGACATGCGCCATTTCCCATGCTAGAAAATTATTTTTATTTTCTGGCGCAGGGGGCGGGGAGTAGGCATTCCTGGTGGTAATCGGGCAGCACATGGCCATCACCGCACACTGCCCAATTATCACAGGAAGTAGTGCGTAAACCCTTACCAAAGTAGGTGATGGTAAGGGCTCAGGCAGTAAATGCAAGCGCTCCAATTGGAAAATTAGCTCACAGCTATTAAGGACCTCACCTCAGTTTAAAAATAGGGTTTTTCCCACTGTGGTAAAGAGTGGCCTCAGCGCGTGATAATCCCACGTGCTCACACTACCACAGGCTTGGTAAAAGGGCCCCTTAAATTGCAGCCAATGCAAGATATGTAATAAGTTGAATAAATAAGCTGATATATCAAAAGAGTGACTTTTTTTTAAAGGGAATTTTCAGATTCAACAGTGCAAAAGTGCAAGCAAATTACATTACATTGACATTTGTACCCTGTGCGTACTCAGGAAAATTACAAAATTATATTAAAAAAAGAAAAAACACATAAACATCATCAACAGTGAGCCATATACTTCTTAAACATTTTTCATTGCTTTGGAACATCACCGGATGAAAGACTTTGATTAACCATGGTTAGTTTTACCATACGTCCGGATGTCCTCCTTTTCAGGGGACTGTTGGGGGTCCAGACAGTTTTTTCCAGCCAGCACCTTTGGGTCCAAGGTGTTTTCAACATGTAAATTCACATTGCCTAGTAACAGAATGTAATCAAAACTAAGGAGCCCTTTTACAAAGCTGTAGTAAGCACTAACATGTGCTTACCACAGCAAAAAATGGCTTACTGTGAGGCGTGCTGAGGTGTCCCAGGTAATTTGGGGACATGCACTACCCATGTGCTAAAAAATAACATTTTCTTTAGCACTGGGACAGACAGTGGGCATGTTCTACACTAATCAGTTAGCGCATGGGCCTTGTTGTATACTAACCGATTAGCATATGACCATTGACACACGCTATCTGATTAGCACAGGTTTACTACTACTACTATTTAGCATTTCTATAGCGCTACAAGGCGTACGCAGCGCTGCACAAACATAGAAGAAAGACAGTCCCTGCTCAAAGAGCTTACAATCCAATAGACAAAAATAAAGTAAGCAAATCAAATCAATTAATGTGTACAGGAAGGAGGAGAGGAGGGTAGGTGGAGGCGAGTGGTTACAAGTGGTTACGAGTCAAAAGCAATGTTAAAGAGGTGGGCTTTCAGTCTAGATTTAAAGGTGGCCAAGGATGGGGCAAGACGTAGGGGCTCAGGAAGTTTATTCCAGGCGTAGGGTGCAGCGAGACAGAAGGCGCGAAGTCTGGAGTTGGCAGTAGTGGAGAAGGGAACAGATAAGAAGGATTTATCCATGGAGCGGAGTGCACGGGAAGGGGTGTAGGGAAGGACGAGTGTGGAGAGATACTGGGGAGCAGCAGAGTGAGTACATTTATAGGTTAGTAGAAGAAGTTTGAACAGGATGCAAAAACGGATAGGGAGCCAGTGAAGCGACTTGAGGAGAGGGGTAGTATGAGTAAAGGGACCCTGGCGGAAGACGAGACGGGCAGCAGAGTTTTGAACCGATTGGAGAGGGGAGAGGTGACTAAGTGGGAGGCCAGCAAGAAGCAGATTGCAGTAGTCTAAACGAGAGCACATGAGTTCCTACTTCCTATAAAATAGGTGGTGGTAGGGGCTCATACACTAATGACCATGCACTAATGGGAAAATTAGTGCATTGCCATAAACAGGAGAAACAGGAAAACTGCCCATTTTACCCCAGAGATAATGGCCTTAGCATACGGGAACAACTCACGTAAGGACATGCTAAGGCCACTCTTTACTGCTTAGAGAGTTAGAGAGTTCTTAGCTACAAAATCAAATAAATAGATTAGGCTTCTTATCACTTTCCCAGTGGACAATAGACCAAAAAAACAACATAAATTACCCTGAAAAGATTCATCATTCATTTCGAAGGCCATTATTTCTAGTGTGCGAGAACTGATGGAATCGAGTGTTCTAACTTCTAAAAATTGTTTATAGAGGACTACAAGTCCACCCCCTCACTTACCCAATTTAGGCATATATAAAATTGTATAACCCATTAGGCACAATTCCCTCAGATTAGGATCTTCATTAGTAGCCAACCAGGTTTCTGTCAAAAAATATAACACCGGGTGGGTTTTCCTCCAAAAACGCTCTAATATTAACTGACCTGCAATTAACACAATATTTATGCAAGGCATTGGAGTATATGATAAAACACCAGTGTGACTTGTTGTGATGAAACCAAATTGCATAATTGCATATTAGTGTATTAATTATCAGACACTTATATTTCCCATATCCCTGCATTCTTTGAGTAGAGTGTTGCTTATATTTCCCATATCGCTGAACTCTTTGAATAGAGTGTTACTTGAATTCAGAACAATTAGATTAACATAAGATAACCAACCACCATTATGTTGTCCAATTTGCTGTAGATAAGATATCCTAGCAGGGATATGCCAATTAATAAAGCCTTGGATTAAACTGAACCATTCCCAACCATTAAAAAGCAATAATAAACATACATAGATCGAAAACCAATGCATTTTACAATGTAAATGTTAATGCCAAATCCTAAGTAAATTGACAGTAGGATATAAATGTAAAAATAGCTTAAGAATAATAAAACATCTGACAGATTTTGAAAGCTCAATACATTTAAGTGAAAAGTCTAAGTTCAGTGTTGCATTTAGAGTTAAGCATTAAATTCCTCCCCCCAATGGTGCAGCCATTCAAGGTGCATGCATTGCATACACACCCCCTGTCAGTCAATTACAATTAATGGTGCCACACTGCATTTTCCTCCTTTCTCTCCCTTCCCTTCCTGGCCCCACAAGGCTCTCACAATTTCCTCCCATTTTTGGCACCTTTTCTTGACTTCCTGCTCCGCACTAGGAACAGTTTCTGTTTTCAGTAAGTGTGGATTTTCATTGCGATAAGTCACTGCATTGTGAGCCATTATTCAAGTATTTAGTTTTGTTCATTTGAATTGACCCCTGAGGCAGGCGTTAGGTTACACCAAAACACAGCCCATGTCGGGTCATCAATAAAAAAGCACTTGTTTCAATCTTGAGAGCCCTTTGTGCTTCTTTTTGGACTGTTTGTACTGTGTACTTTAACCCTCTCGGTTGCATGATATTATTTTGGTCCACCATGTTACCTGTCTTCTTTAACCATTCCTTAAGCTGCTACACAGTCACTGAGATCAGAAAACAATAATGTAGTCATTGTGGTCCCATCTTTCACCAGGATTTTGCTGGTTAACCCTCATTCCACAGCCATTTCTTGGATTGTCTCAACTCTGTGGAACTCACTGCCAAGAGCCCCTCATTCTGAACCTTCAGAGTATTTATTTTATTTATTTATTTGTGCATTCTTATATCCCACTGTTATCCAAAAACAAGTTTCAGTTCAAAATGGCTTACAAATTACATTCTAGTTAACAGTTACAGTGTCGGTTGAGACTTATAGTGATGGCTTACAATTACAGTTTTCATTTTGGTTGGGACTTATAAGGATAGTTTATGATTTGTAATCGGAATGGTCATTGATAGCTAAATTATTTGTTGTAGAATTTTTTAAAGAAGTAAGTTTTCAGTTCTTTTCTAAACTGAAGATAGTTTGTGATTCTTCTTGTGATCTTTGGTATTGAGTTCCACCATTTAGAGCCTAGGTGGTTAAATCCAGCCATGTAGATAGATTTGTAAGTTATGTTTCTGCAGTTGGGTAAGTGAAGAAATAGGTAGCTTCTAGTTTCTGAGCATGTGTTTCTAGGGGATAGTTCTACCAAATCTAACATGTATTCTGGAGACAAACCATATAGAGGGGCATAATGGAACAGAAACGCCTATCTCCATGGGCGTTTATCTCCGAGAACGGGTCCGTGAAGGGGCGGGGCGGATCGTATTTTTTAAAAGAAAAAGACGCCCATGTTTTATTCGTCAAGGTGTGAGCTGGGCGTTTTTGCTTTTCAGCGATAATGGAAAATGAAATCGCCCAGCTCAAAAACGAATAAATCCAAGGCATTTGTTCGTGGGAGGGGCCAGGATTCATAGTGCACTGGTCCCCCTCACATGGCAGGACACCAACCGGGCACCCTAGGGGGCACTTTTACAAAAACCAAATAAAAGGTAAAAGAGCTCCCAGGTGCATAGCACCCTTCCCTTGGGTGTTGAGCCCCCCAAATCCCCCTCAAAACCCACTGCCCACAAGTCTACATCATTACTATAGCCCTAAGAGGTGAAGGGGGGCACCTACATGTGGGTACAGTGGGTTTGGGGGGGTTGGACGACTAGTAGCATTAAGCAGCACAATTGTAACAGGTAGGGGGGGGATGGGCCTGGGTCCACCTGCCTGACGTCCACTGCACCCCCTAACAACTGCTCCAGGGACCTGCATACTGCTGCTTGGGAGGAGGGTATGACATTTGAGGGTGAAAGTAAAAAGTTGTGAAACATCATTTGTTGTGGTGGGAGGGGGTTAGTGACCACTGGGGGAGTCAGGGGAGGTCATCCCCGACTCCCTCTGGGGGTCATCTGGTCATTTAGGGCACTTTTGGGGGCCTTATTCGTCAAAAAACAGGGTCCAGGAAAAGTGTCCTAAATTCTAGCTCAAAACTGTTCCATTATCGGCGAAGGGCGCCCATCTCTGTTCGCCCGATAACCACGCCCCAGTTCCGCCTTCGACACGCCTTCGATACGCCCCCGTCAACTTTGTCCGCATCCGCGACGGAGTGCAGTTGAAAGCGTCCAAAGTTCGGCTTTCGATTATACCGCTTTATTTGTTTTTGTGAGAAGAACGCCCATCTCCCGATTTAGGTCGGAACTTGGGCGTTATTCTCGTTCGATTATAAGCTGGATAGTATTTTGTAGACAATGGTGCTCGCTTTGAAGATCAGTCTTGCCTTGATTGGCAGTCAGTGTAGTGTTTTGAGTAGTGGGGTAGCTCTTTCATATTTTGACTTCTTGAAAATTAGTCTTGCCACCGTGTTTTGAATGGTTTGCAGCAAATTCAGTGTGCTTTCCTTGCAACCAATGTATGCTGCATTGCAGTAGTCCAGTTATGAAAGTATCATCAATTGTACTATTATCCAGAATGATTGCTTAGGAAAATAGTCTCTGATCCTTCTCAGTTTCCTTAGTGTTCTGAAGCATTTTGTTGTTACTGCTGATATTTGACTATCTAGTGTTAAGTGTCTATCAAGAATAATTCCCATTATTTTTAACTGAGTTTCAATTTGGTATGTTTGGTGACTGTGAAATTTTGGTGGGCTGTGGGGTTATGCCGGCTTGACAGTACAAGGAATTTGGTTTTGTCTCTATTTAATCTGAGTTTTAAAGTTTCTGCCCATTTTTCCATAAGGTCCAGACCTGTTTTGGCTTTGACCGTTATTTCTGTGAAATCGTTGTTGAAATGTATGTAAATGGTGGCATCATCTGCGTAAATTAATGGGTTACGACCCATTATCTCCAGTTTTTTTCCGAGTGGACCCATTAATATATTGAACAGTGTCGGTGATATTGGAGAGCCCTATGATAGTCCACACTCGGAAATCCAGGATGTTGATAGCTGGTTTGACATCTTTATAATGTAGGATCTGGTCTTTAGTAAGCCGTTGAACTATGCAGCCACTGAACCGCTGAATCCCATGTAATCGAGCAGGGTCATCAGTGTTGTATGATCTACTAGATCGAACGCACTTGACATGTTGAATTGTATTAATAGTATTTTCTGACCTTGGCTTATTAAGCTTCTGAACTTCATAAACAGAGTAATTAGAACTGTTTCAGTGCTGTGTTGAGGTCTGAAACCTGATTGGGATTTATGTAGGATTGAGAAATGTGTTAGATATTCCATTAGTTGTTATGTTACTAATCCCTCCATTGTTTTGGTCAATAGAAGTATTGAGGCCACTGGTCTGTAATTTGTGAGATCGCTGATCATGTTGGTTGTGTTCTTGGGGATTGGAGTGAAAATGATTTTGCCTTTATCTTTTGGGAATTGTCCTTCTGCTAGCATGTATTTAATATGTTTGGTGATGCATTCGATGAACCAATCTGTTGGGTTTTTCATCATGTGGTTGGGGCATTTGTCTAGCAGACATTTTGCATGTGTGTATTTTGTCAGCAGTGCCTTTACTGTGCTCATTTTGGGTGGTTTGAATGCAGACCAGATTCTGTCTTCCATGGTATGGGTGTTGTTGGTTTTGCAGTCTTGTAGGAAGTCACTGATGGATGTTTGTGATATCATGAGGTTAGATCTTGTCTTTGCTATTTTTTGTTCGAAGTATTGAGCTAACTTGTCTGCAGTAGGAGGTGTTTCACTTGATACCAGTAGGTCCTATGTTTTCAGTAGATTGTTTATGAGTTCAAATATTTTTTTCATATTAGTCTGTTCTAGATTTGTGTATGTGTTGTAGTATTCTGCTTCGGCTTTCTTTATATTGTGTTTGTATGTTCTTATAGCTTTTCTCCATATGTCTTTGTTTATTTCTGATTTGTTATTGGTTCATTTTCTTTCTAATCTCCTACATAGTTTTTTTATATCATTAACTCATCATTGAACCAGGGTCTTGGGTGCTTTTGTTTCTAGTTTTTGTTTTAAATGGTGCTATTTTGTCCAGTGTTTTTTCTCAAGCTTCATCCCATTAAATGGATGTCATTTGGTTCTAAGTTACTATGTTCAGTCATCACTATTAACCAGAAGGTGTGGTTGTCTATCTTCCCTCTGGTCGTAAGTGTTTGTGGTGATCTTGGTTTTCTGTTCTTTCCATTTGCTTTCCATTTCAGTGTGAAAGTGAGCTTGCTGTGGTCTGCCCATGGTACCTCTTCCCATTTGTGGTTCTTTATTGTGTGATTGTTGTTTGCTGGTAACCTGTGGGCTAGCAAGTCCAATAGATGGCCTTTGGTGTGGGATGAGGTGCCTTGTGTTGTTGTGAAGTTCTGTTGGTTTAGGAAGTTCATTAGGGTTTTGGTGTTAGTGTCGTTCTGTTTGTCTAGGTGCAGTTGATATTGACAATTAGTAGGACATTTTGTTGGTTTGTGCAGGTGTTTGATACAAAGTCCATGAAATCATCTTAGGCATTTGCCCAGATACCTGGGGGTATATAGAACAGTATGAAACATGGTTGTCATGCGAGTGTTGTGTCAGTGATTTTGCATGACAAGATTTCAATTGCTGAGGATAAATATTTAGTGACTGGTTCAACAGTGAAAGTGGATTTGTATATTATTGCAGCTCCCCCTCCTTTCTTTTTGTTTCTGTTTAAGTGTATTGTTTTCTATCCTAGTGGGCATAGGTCCAACAGCAGTGGGTCATCTTCTAGGTGTAGCCATGTTTCTGTTATGAGTAGTAGTCCTAGTTTTTCCATTTCAATCCAATCTCTCAGTAGGGCTGTCTTGTTGACTGCCGATCCTACATTTTTATACCTTATGGGTATCTTGCTGTTTGTATCATAACTGATTTTGTTGGGTTTGATAATCTGTAGTTGTCTGTGCAATCTATCTGTTTTTAGGTTGTGATCTTGTTGTGTGTTGTTCTGGCTTGTCTTTTGTTGTTGGTTGTTGACTTTGGTCTCTATTTTGTTGTAAGGGTTATATTTTGGTTCATCCAGTTGATGGTGGGGTCTTCCTTTGTCGGTGGTACATAAGGGAATTTTGTTCCATTCATTAGGTGATGCCGCTAGTATCCCAGTTATCCATATTATTATCAAGTAGTATGAAGCCCATGTTTTTCTGTTTGCCATTCTAAGAAGTATTTAGGCACAGGGAGCTGCCTGTCAGAAGTCCTAATGTTGATCCTATTTAGGTACCCTTTAGTTATTCTCCTATAGGGTGTTTAATAATGGAGTCCTAGTGGGGACCCTATGTAGGGACCCTCTGGTTGTTGTTAAATTATTATTATTAAATATACAGTATTGGAGATTTGAGGGGTCACAAGAGAGTGGGATTGCCAACGCATGGTATAGTGTCTGTTTCAGTGTAAAATTGTCCTCAAATATTATTCAGCGTGATGCAATGGGGGTTACATCAGTGGTAGGTGAACAGGATAGAAGAGAGTGGCTTGTGCATACAACAATAACTGTGATTGAGAAAGCCAATAGAAGAGAAGTAGGTTGCATGGACAACTATATGTTGTTGGGTGAGAGAGCAGAGATGTTTTTCAGAGAGGTGATGCTGTGATTAGTCGTGACAGCCAAGATAAGTGATGTAAATATCACACATTTGCCATATTATCCTCAGATAAGAGGTCTCCGCTCCTCCCTCCACATCTGGCTAAGCACATATGGTCACCAAGATCAATGCTAGGATTTACAGTTGCCACCAGGTATGTCTAGGTTTTGGAAAAGTGCTTGTTTTCAGCTATGAGAAATAATTCTGCTTTTTGAGATCTGCCGGGTAATGGTGACCCAGATGCTAGGCTCAATGGACCTTGGTTTCACTCAGCATGGCTTTTCTTACGTTAATTATGACTGCAGCCACCAAATAAGATAAAGTACTGCCAGCAGCCCTGTATTTTATTGGTATATTCAGCAGTGTCTATCGTTGACAATCATAAGTACATAAGTATTGCCATTCTGGGGCAGACCAAAGGTCCATCAAGCCCAGCTTCCTGTTTCCAACAGTGGCCAATCCAGGTCACAAATACCTGGCAAGATCCCCCCAAAAAGTACAAAACATTTTATGCTGCTTATCCCAGAAATAGTGGATTTTCCCCAAGTCCAATTTAATAATGGTCTATGGACTTTTCCTTTAGGAAGCCGTCCAAACCTTTTTTAAACTCTGCTAAGCTAACCGCTTTTACCACATTCTCTGGCAACAAATTCCAGAGTTTAATTACACATTGAGTGAAGAAACATGTTCTCCAATTCGTTTTAAATTTACTACTTTGTAACTTCATCGCATACCCCTAATCCTAGTGTACAATCATACACATACATTAAGTTAGACCTGTCATTTTGCTGGCCTAACTTATATAGCACATAGAAGTTATATTCTGAATTTTGCTAAGTTTTTCTGCTCTATGTAAAACTTTAGTACCCACCCCAGCTTATTCCTTCCTCCTCATCTATGCATAAAATTTTGCATATAACTAGGGCATATTTTGGGAAAAAGATGTATGCAGTTGATATCAGTGTCAATTGCATAAGTCTTTTTCATTATCAGGTTCATAGTTTTTGACATTTTTTTCATTTATGTGTTTATCCTCTTTTTTCTTTTTCTTTCATTCCACTCACTTTCTTCTTGTCACTTTTTAAGCATGAATGCATTTTTACACATATATAGTAGCAAAACAAAATTGAACAAAAGCATGTCCCTGATTTTAAAGAGGTCTTTTTAAAAGCTTTATCAAAGCTATGAAAAATGATAATGCAGAGGAATGGTCACCGTAATCTACTTTAAAGAACTGGTTCCTTCATTATTTTCAGTTTCTCAGAGTCTAAAATTGTTAATTTCTTAATAAGCAGCAGATAAATGTCTAGAACAGAGGAGGGAGGGACAGATGCATATAAATGACAGATCTGTACAGAATGTTGTTAGCATGCCAGATCTTATTACAGAACAGTGGGAGGCCTTGTATGCTATGCACTCACTCTGTTGGGACCACCACATTTAAAACAAGATGAAAAAATGTGAGCCGAAAAACCCCTCATGAGCAGTCTTCAAAGGCGCAGACAGGTTCTGACTGGATTAACATTTATTGACTGTTTAAAGCTTGCTTTTTTGCTTCAGGACAGAGATACATGAGTTTAATTGCAGAGGCTGTTCTGCCAACTGATCACCAGAGTGGCAACCAAAGCTTTACTAATCGGCCCTTAATTTAAGATTAGAAAGTCTCTATTAAAAAACAAATTAAGCATGCTCCGAACCTAACCTACAGGTCCAATGGCATTACAGCAAAGTTTACATTGTTAGAGCACTGAACAACTTATTAAGGTTTGGTGCTGAGGTAGCAGTTTTCTATTGATTTTACAATACATAGGTATTATGATTTATGGAGTGCTGGTGTCACTGTAACAAGCTGAAGGACACACAATATCATCTCCAACATCATTAAAATTCAAAAGCTTCTAGAACTAACTCATCAACTGCTGTAGATTGTCACTAACTCTGCAACTACATTATCATTTCAAAATACACTAAGCTTTTGGGACAAATCTCTTCTTGGGCAAAAGGTGTAAAAAATATATATATATTTACAAAGCCTTGCATATGTTCTTGTAAATTTGTATTTGTCTGATGTTAGAGGCACAGCAGCATAAAATGTTTTTCTTAATCCAGTGTTTAAAACTGAGATTAAGTCTAACTATATTGTTTATTTGTATATGTATATGTGTATATGTATATATAGAGAGAAAGAGAAAGAGGTTCCTATATACTGCATGAACACTCTAAACATGGTGTGAAAAATTGGCTGCAGATAATTCTGTGGTACACTGGAGACCCCTATTGGTCAGACACAGACACTGAAAACAATAATGAGCTCTTTGCAAAGGGAATCTGCACTAAGGCAGCTGGTTTCTTTCCCTGCTACTCAATAAACTACCAAACATGGAAATTTGAAATTCTGTTTTGTAAAATGATAGTATAGGGTGAAGAAAGTGATGAGCCCAATAAACATAACAGTTTCAGGAATCAAAATCGAGTGGCCCTTTTACTAAGGCGCATAGGCGCCTAAGCGCATCCAACACGCGTCAATCTGGAACTACCACCCAGCTACCCCATGCCCCAGGTGGTAATTCCATTTTTTACGTGCATCCGATACGTGCATCCAAAAATATTTTTTATTTTCTACTGTGTGACGCTAACTGGGCAGTAATCGGCAGTGTACGCACACTGACGATTACCGCCCAGTTAACACGTGAGACCTTATCGCTAAGTCAGTGGGAGGCGGTAAGGTCTGAGGCCCAAAATGGACACGTGCCAATTTTTATTTTGCCGCACATCCATTTTCAGATTTTAAAAAAGCCTTTTTTGCAGGCGCGCTGAAAAATGGACCTGCGCGCATCCAATACACACGTCTACAACAGCGCAGGCCATTTTCAGCACACGTTAGTAAAAGTATTTATTCATGGCATTTATTTAAACCATATTGAAAAGCATCATATAACTAAGGGGTCCTTTTTACTAAGCACTAACACTGCAGCAAAAAAGGGCTTACCGGGGGGGGGGGGGTGCGCAGGCATCATGTGGTAATTTAGGAATATGCACACACTACCCATATGCTAAAAAATAAAACTGATTTTTTAGCACTGGGGGGGTGGGTCTCGGGGCCAAGAGCAGACATGTTCTGCGCTGCTCGGTTAGCGCAGCTACATTGCCATGTGCTCATAGGCATAGTTTGACTGTTTTATTTGGGGGGGCAAGGGATGGGGCGGGGCATATTAGCATATTCATTTGCATATATACATATGCAAATGAATATGCTAATATGGATTAAGGAAGGGAAAAAGAGCTGGCTTTTTGGGGGAATAACCATAATGAATATGTATGAGATATCAAGCCAGCTCTTTCTCCCTTCCTTCCTTCCTTCCTTCCTCCTTACCCAGCACTCCCTCTTCATCTCCAGTAGTATTTCCCGACCCCCTTTCCCATACCATACCAGTGTTGACCTTAGAAATGCATAGGCTCTATATGTAGATCCTTCAAGAGGTAGTGTGTCGTGATTTAGGCTCTACACACTTTCTGATGTTTTGGTGCCACCTCAGTAAGGCCAACACACAATCTCTCCACTGCAAAACGCTATACACAAACTTGTACAAAAACACACACATATTCTTACTAAACCATAACAGCACTAATTCCAAGGACAGACTCAGCATGCAGCAATACCAGAAAAATTGAAACTTACATGCAAAATATCACAGATACACATTTCCAAAAGCTGACATATTCCAATTAATAAATTCTGAATAAAATACTTTTTTCTACCTTTGTTGTCTCATCATTTAGTTTTTCTATTCGCTTTGGTCCCAGTGTCTTCTGTTTTATGCAGTGCCTTCTTTATGCAGTAGCCCTGTCTCTACCCTTCCTCGAGTTTCAGTATCTGCCCTCAACGTGTCCCTCACCCCAATCTTCATCCTGTTATTCCTGTGTTTTTTGTTAATTCTCCCCTCTTCCAGCACCCTCTCTTTCTATTTCCTCCTTTCTATACAGCACCCTCTCTCCCTATTTTCACTCCTCTGACCAGTATATTCTCTTTCTCTCACCCTCTTCTGTCCAGCATATCCTCCTTCCCTTACTTCAATCCAGCATCCCTCCATGTTCCCTTCCCTTCCATGTCAGCTTCTCCATTATATCATTATTTCTCCTATGTCCAGCATATCCCCTCTTTGTCCCCATCCCCATACAATGTCTAGCACACCCCCCCATCATTTTCTTACCTCCCCATTTCCAGCATCTCCCCTGTCTTCTTACTCACCCTATGTCCATCATCTTCCAATATCCCTTTTTCCCTCCCAGCATTGTCCCTGTATGCCCTTATCCCCTCTCTGTCCAGCATTGTCCCTTTGTGTCCCTGTCTCTATGCTCCCTCAATGACCACAATCTTGCTTCTCTGTCTCCCTGACACTCTCTTTTCTCTTCCCTTCCTCCTACCATCCATTCTCCCTTCTTCCCTCCTACCAGCTAATCCACATCTAACAATCCCTTCTCCCCCCCCCCCCAATCCATCACCTCTTCTTCTCTGTTCATCATCCCCCCCCCAAAAAAAATATCCAGCACAGCAGACCTGCACCTCTCTCCCTCCATCCTGTAGATCCTCCTTCTGCCCTCCATTCACCCCTACCCACATGGTTCCATCACCTCGCTCCTCCCAAAGGTGCAGCTGAACAGTACCTCCATTTTTCTCCTTTTCTCACCCCCCATCCCGGTTCCAGCGTCTCTCCTTTTTCCTTCCTCCTCACTCACTTGCATTGATCGCTGCCGGTAGCGGCACTGCAGCCAGCCAGCAATAACAGCAGTCTGCCTCGGCCTTCCCTGCTACATGTCCCGCCTCCTCTGGTACAACTTCCTGTTCCGCATAGGCGGGACGTGTGGCAGGGAAGGCCGAGGCAGACTGTTGTAATCGCTGCAGCGCCGCTACCAACAGCCCCTGGTACCGAAGTTGAAGCGGCGAACGGGCGGCCGGCAGTAGTAAAGGCAGCAAGTAGCAGACAGGCTCGACTCCGCTTTTCTGCCCTCTCTGCGTCCCGCCTTCCTCTGATGTCATTTCCTTTCGGGCGGGACGCAGAGAGAGCAGGAAAGCGGAGTCGAGCCTGTCTGCTACTTGCTGCTTTTACTACTGCCGGCCACCCGTTCGCCGCTGCGGGTCGTCGTCGTTTGGGGGGGCAAAACCCCCCCTCGCCCCCCCCAGTCTACGCCCATGCATGTGCTAACCAATTAGTGTGTGGTAAGCATGCAAGATCTTCCCACCTACATAATGGGTGGCAGTAGGAGCTCATAAACTAATGGCCACGCTCTAATGGGAAAATTAGCACATGGCAATTAATGAGGAATTTTACCCCAGCGGTTAAAATGACCTTAGCGTGAGGGAATGACCCGCAGAAGGTCACACAAAGGCCACTTTTTACCAAAGTACTACTTTGGTATAAGGGTCCCTAAGATGGACTCATAGGGACCCTTTTACAACGCTGAGCTAAAAACTGACCTGTGCTGTTTTTAGCATGTGGGTTTCCTGCAAGCTGAGGCCACTTTTAGCATGGCTGTAAAATAGCTGCAATTTACTTTTTCCATTAATGGCCACACTCTAATTTCCCAATTAGCTTGTGGCCATTATCACATGAGCCCTTACTGCCAACTATTTTGTGGGCGATAAGGGCTCACCCGGTAACACCGCACTAATCGGCAGCATACTGCGATTTGCCTGCGCTTAGCAATTAGCACAGAAGCCTACTTTCTGCCCCCAAACACACCCCCCACACTAAAAAATATAAAATATTTTTAGCATAGGATTGGCATGCGCCTATCCCAGAACTACCACGGAAAACCTGAGCGTGTCACGCGCTAGTGCCTTTTAGCATATGGTAAGCACACGATACTGCCACTTAGTAAAAGGGCCCCATAATGCCCAAAAATTTAGCCACTCTGACTTGTTTTCATGTTTTGCTTGATTTGAATAATATTCATAAGATCCACATAACATACATTAGGAATGTGCACAGGACATACATTTTTCATTTGTTTTTCATTCATGGGCCTTTTTATTAAGCTGTGGTAGGGCTAACGCTCAGGTAGCGCACACCAAAATGATGCTACCGCTGGTCTAGCGCGGGCGCCCAGTGGTAATTTTGAAGTTGGCATGTGCTGTTTCCCGCGATAGAAAATATTTTTCTAATTTCTACCATGGAGGGCGTTCTCGGCGGTAATCGGCAGCACGTCCACATTAGCACATGCTGCCTACCATGTGTGTAGTGTGTGTGTCCTTACCGCTAAGTCAGTGGATGACGGTAAGGGCTCAGGCAGTAACCAATAAACAGCCACTCGCTACTTTTAAATTTAGTGCACGGCCACTTACCACCCCACTAAAAAAAAAAAAAAAACGTTTTCCAAGCTGCGGTAAAAAATGACCCAGCAAGAGCCAATTTCACACGTCCAGACTACAGCAGGCCACTTTTTACCACTGCTTAGTAAAAGGACCCCTCATTTAGGCTTTTTTCCCTGCTTCTTGAACTTTTTGCAGTACATTTCACACATTTGTTTAAATAAAAATGTTTAAACATGCATTAGAACTCTTTGGTGCCTGCTAATCGGCTTAACATGTTAATTCACAGGTTAAATTGATTTATTTCTATTTATATTGTTTTATTGCTTGTTTGGTCATTGTTAAGTATGTGAGTTTGTAATCTGTTGACATTACTTTTATGAATGAATGTGAGATGCAATCCACCTAGAATTTTTAGATAGTGCAGAATATACATTTTAAAATAATAAAGAAAGACATTTAGGCGTATGTTTACTAAGGTGCGTTAGCATTTTTAACGCGCCTGTAAATTTAAGGCGCATTAAACGCTAACACGCCTATACATTTCTATGGACGCATTAGCATTTAATGTGCGTAAACCATTTATGCGCGTTAAAAACACTAATGCACCCGTGGTAAACATAGGCGTTAGCTTGCACTAAAATTTTTCAGATGCGCTAACCAACCGAATACACGCTAATGAATGCAGATCCCTAATGTACACCAGCAGGCATGGTAAATAACAGTTTATTGAACTGATACTTCCAAAATGTCTAGTACTATTAATTGCAGTAGCACACATCCACTCTGCAGCACTTAAAAGCTTCTGTACATCAGTCTTTTCATCATAATTTCTTGACTCGGAATTACATAGTTTTACTACTTTTATGGATCCAAAAAATATCAAAGATTTATTTGAGTATCAGGAAATGTAGACTCAATGGATATCACGCTAGCAATTTTGCTGCAGTGTAAGCAGTAGATGGATGTAGTGAAAATGCTGATAGAATCACTCTGTGGTTGTAAAACAAAGCTAAACAGGCCCTGGGCTCCAGTAGTAATCACTTTAATTCTGTTTCTAATACCAATTCCTATGTTCTTTAAAAGCGAAATAATCACATTTTAGCATACTTTGGAAAAACTTAACAGAATCTCTTGTTTATAGTACCTCCTGGTTTCCCATTTTAATAATGACAGCTGTTGTAATGTACCCACAAGCTACAGAATATGCTATATGTGTCATTAGCAAATACTTTGGGGAGATAATTGTATAAAGGAATTTTAATGCATAAAGGCCTTTATATGCATGAACAAGAGCATCTATAAAATTAACCCAGAGATTACAGACATAAAAGTATGCACAATGACAAGATGCCATGTACTGTAATGTGACCCGCATGTGGGTGTGTTCAGGGGCGGAGTCTGGGCCCTCGCAGGCAGAGTCATGATTTTCATGTGTTGTTTATAAAATATGTGTGTATTTTATGTGTGACCATTTACGCCTGCTAGGCATGATTTCTGACACTTTCCCCTGGATTCTATAAACTTGTGCACTCAATTTCCCTGGGATTCTACATAACGCGACTTAAGTTCTGTGCGCAAATCCAGTCACATTCTGGATTTGCACACATAATTAATTAATTAACAAGCCAATCAGCACTGGTAATTGCCACTTTACATGCAATTATTGAAACTGGTATTATTAGAATTTACGTGCACAGCTGTCTAATCATATTCTATAATGTGATATGAGTAAATTCTAAATCATGTGATTGAACAGGAGGCATGACCATGGGAGTGGAATGGGCAGGTCATGAGCATTTCTCAAATTTATGAGTATGGTTACTGAATACACCTGGTCAGCACCTAATTTAGGCGTCAGGATTTACACCAAGGTTTACTTGGTGTAACTGCCCACAACTAAATTTAGTTGCGGGGGGGGGGGAACTTGGCGTATTCTATAATCCACTCAGAAATTTAGGCTTATTCTACAAAGTACGCCTAAATTTAGGTGCACTTTATAGAATACGCCTAGGTGTATTATTTTGGCGCAGATTTTTCAGGCACCATATATAGAATATGCCTAGCACACAAATTTGCACAACAAATTATAGAATAAAGGGCAGTTGTATGTGCAACTTCATTTAATAATTGACTGTTAATTGTCATTGCATGCTACCTCTAGGGGACATTGATGTGAAAGAGGCATAGGCAGGTCAGGTGTGTGCCTAGGAGTTAGGCATGCATGTTATAGAATACTAGAATTTATGGGCCAGATTCAGGGCCCCTTTTACCAAGCTTCGGCAAGGGGCCTGCGCTGGTGTTGGCGTGTGTTTATGACGTGCGCCGAGGCCCCATTTTACTGCAGTGGGTAAAAGGGAGGTCTTTCTTTTTTAAAAGAAATGGCCATGCCGCGCGGTCATTTCAGGTTAGTGCCCTTACCACCACCCATTGAGGTGGCAGTAAGGACTCCCATGCTAACCCGGCACTGCCCAGTTATTGCCGGCGCTACAAATATATTTTTGCAGCGCCGGATATGATGGCGTGTTGGGGGTGGGAACTACCACCAGACTGCTGTGGTAGCCCAGCGGTAGTTCCTTTTTAGTGAGCAGTAAGCCTGTATTGGGCTTACCGCCACTTTGTAAAAGGGGACCTCAGTAAATGGAACCAAATATGGGTATCAAAACAAATTGGCATATAGCACTATTCTATGAAGGGCACTCTGGGATGAGCACTCTTTATAAGAATATTAGGCACTGAATTCCATGCCCCACTTTGGACACCAGGACTTACACCAACTGAAACCATATTCATCCACGATATTCTATAATACTGCGTGCAATTTCCCAGAACAACCCTGAGCCGCCCATACCCCTCCCATGACCACTCCCCCTTTGCAGTCTCTTGCAGATACACTTAGGTGTTATCCTATAACTGGGTATGTAAGTACATTTCCATGCCGATCATTTCAGTCCCATTTTGGCTCTTTGCATACATTAGAACACATTTCCGCACTGATATTTGGCAGGGAATTAATACCTAACTTGAGCTACCATTTATAGAATTCCTCATATGCATCTGATTTCCAAAAGTCAGATATGAGCACTTACACCAGCCTTTGACATGGCGTAAATGTTACAGACTTAAATCTAGTATTCTATAATGGCAATTTTGGCACTCTTTCTTGAATCTACCCCTTTGCCCCTTGTAATTTATAAAGATACATTCCTGCTTATTTTCGAAGGAGAAGGCCGGCCATCGTCCGACACAAATCGGGAGATGGCCTGCCTTCTCCTAATGCCGGCCAAATCGGTATAATCGAAAGTCAATTTGGCCGGCTTCAACTGCTTTCCGTCGCAGGGCTGGCCAAAGTTCAAGGGGGTGTGTCGGCAGTGTACCGAAGGCGGGACGGTGTTAACAGATGGCCGGCCTCGGCCAATAATGGAAAAAAGAAGGCCGGCCCTGAGGAGCATTTGACCGACTTTACTTGGTCCCTTTTTGTTCACAACCAAGCCTCAAAAAGGTGCCCAAACTTACCAGATGACCACCGGAGGGAATCGGGGATCACCTCCCCTTACTACTCCAGTGGTAACCAACACCCTCCCACCCAAAAAAAAATTGTAAATACATTTTTTGACAGCCTCTATGCCAGCCTCAAATGTCATACTAAGCTCCATCACAGCAGTATGCAGGTCCCTGGAGCAGTATTTTGTGGGTGCAGTGCACTTCAGGCAGGTGAACTCAGACCCATCCCCCCTACCTTTTACACTTGTGGTGGTAAATGTGAGCCCTCCAACCCCCCCCCCCCAACCCACTGTACCCACATGTAGGTGCCCCCGTCACCTCTTAGGGCTATGGTAGTGTTGTACAGTTGTGGGTAGTGGGTTTTGGGGGGCTCAGCACCCAAGGTAAGGGAGCTATGCACCTGGAATCATTTTGTGAAGTCCACTGCAGTGCCCCCTAGGGTGCCCGATTGGTGTCCTGGCATGTGAGGGGGACCAGTGCACTACAAATGCTGGCTCCTCCCATGACCAAATGGCTTGGATTTGGCCGGGTTTGAGATGGCCGCCATTAGATTCCATTATCGGCGAAAACCAATGGCGGTGATCTCTAAGGGTGGCCCAAATGATGAGATTTGGCCGGCCCCGACCGTATTATCGAAACAAAAGATGGCTGGCCATCTTGATTCGATAATACAGTCGGGTACGCCGCTTGACGGGGCCGTCGTTAGAGATGGCCGCCCTTATAGATGGCTGGCCCCGTTCGATTGCCCCTCATAGGCACCTATATATCTTTATAGAATAGGCTAGAAATAGGGACCAATTTGTCTTCACACATAGGTGATCCGTTATAATATTACCCTCCAAATGCAGAGAATCAGTAAACATTCAGTACTCAGCTTTATTGCTGTACAACACAGGTACAGAAAAAGATTTAATTTTGCAAATGCTTTTTACCTATATTTCTGTTTGATGACTGGGAAGGACAGCTAAATACTTTTTCTTTAAGTCCTTTTTGTGGCTCAAGGTGCAGTTGGAAAATCTATTAGTTGCAACATCACAACATAAAAATGTTCTTCCTTCTGTGTCTCTGTACTAGCTTTCTAGTAACTCCAGGAAAAGAGAAAAATTGACATTCTCTAGTAGCGATGGGATTTAAATATAGGATTTCTGGCACAATGGGATTTCTTTTGAATTTTTCTATTTTTATCAAGTACTGTAGAAACAGAGAAAAATGAAGGCAGATAAAGACCATATGGCCTATCCAGTCTGCCCATCCATACCATCTACTATCCCTTCCTCTCCTTTAGAGATACTATGTACCTGTCCCAAGCTTCTTGAATAACAGTTTTGGTCTCTACCACCTCCACTGGGAGACCATTCTACGAATTCACCATCCTTCATATGAAGAAGTAGTTCTCAGGTTTCTTCTGAGTCTGTCCCCTTTCACCTTCATCCTATGCCCCCTCATTCCAGGGCTTCCTTTCAATTGAAAGAGACTCACCTCCTGTGCATTTATGCCACATAGGTATTTAAATATCTCTATCATATCTCCCCTCTTCTGCCTTTCTTCCAAAGTATATATATTTATATCTTTAAGCCTGTCTTCATACACTTTATGATGAAGACCACTAACCATTTTAGTAGAAATCCTCTGGGCCCTACTCCATCCTGTTTATATCTTTTTGAAAGCTTGGTCTCCAGAATTGTACACAATATTTTTTCTCCCATTTACATCTTTGCTTTCCTGACTACTCTACCAGCTTTTCCAGATATTGTCACCTGTCTTCCTCTTTCTGCAATCTCGTGAGGTTTATGAAGGTTAACCTCTTTTTTCTTACCTTCTCAACTACTACTTTAGAGAACCAAAGCAACTATCTGTTGGGCTCCGATGTCGGGGTAGCTCATTCCCTTTGTAGGTAGGTCTATGTGCTTTTATCTTAAAATATTGTTGTATGTGCATGTCTCTGACTTTTGTTCTTTACTTTGTTGAGGTGTGTCTGGATCTAAGATGTATGCTTTCTTTCCTATCTTCAACTGGAGTTCTTTCTTACCTTATGTTTTGAATTTTGTTTTGTAAACCACTGTGACCTCTTTTGAGATGGTAGTATATCAAATTTACTAATAAACATAAGCATATCTTCAGGGCTGGATTAACACTATATTGGGTCCTAGGCAAACATATTTATGAGCACCCCTACCAGGATTTCCCCTTCTCCTTCCCTTGGATTTACTTCTTTTCTCACCCTTCTCCCCTCTCCCTAACCCCCTCCAAGATTTCACTTCTCTAGAAGTAGCAGGGAAAGCACAGACCTATCTGTGGGCCTGGTGGCAGTAATACTTTGTGAGTGAGCAGGAGGACCCTGCAAGCACATGCCTGAAATGGAGAGGCTTAATGGTTACAGCAGGAGAGCTGCCAAGTTACCCAGTTCCAAGAAGGAAATTCTGAACTAGTCTTGGATTTCTACATTCCTATCCTGGTACATTATGGGACATGAAGCACTGATTTAACTTGGTAGTACCAGGGACTACAATAACACACTGAATTGGCATGTAAGTTCAACCACTGCGTTGGCCAAAAAGTCTCCCTCCTAGAGCTGGGTAACTTGGCAGTTCTGCAGCAGTGAGCCAAGAACCAAAAAAGTTGAGCAAGTCATTTTCACCCTCCATTACCTTTGGTACAAACCAGAGGTGCCAAGGGACAACATGTCTGAGCTATTTATTTACAAAGTTTTGTGTGTGAGAAAAGTTTCACAAATGGAAGCGGCAAAATAAAATATTTCACTTTATATGGTGTTTATGAAAAGATATAGACAGAGAGAAGGCAGTATTAGGAAAGTGCTCCAAGAAATTTGCCCAGGAAACGTAATAGCTAGCTGGGTAAATTCCCTGGGCTGAAAACTGCCTGTCATTTAGTATGTGTACAGGTACATTTGTAGCACTGGACTTTCAAAGGGAAGATTTTCAAAGAGAAGCTCAGCCCAGTGGCATTCCTAGGTTGGCTGCCACCCAGGTAGCTGATTATGTTGGCCAATATAACTGGCTATCTGCTAGCCGCTAACTGGTGACATTCAGCAGGAGATAGCCAGCTATTCTCTGAATATCACCAGACAGCCGGTTATGGGGCATTTAACCAGAAAGGTGCCGATCCTGGCTGGTTAAATGCTTTTGAATATCAGGGGCAAAACGCCTTAAACAAAATACATTCAGCTACTAGAAGTCAGTGTAGCCTTTCATAAACACAGAGACACCAGTGAACTTATTTACTTTAAAAATCAATCTCAAGGCAGTTTTCTGTATAAGCTGAAATTGTTTTTTTTTTTCAATTTTTATTTATAAAATTTCAAAAAAGTAATACATTCAATAACAATCATGAAACAGCTAGAAACATCTACATTATAGGCTGCTAGATGCAAACATCTCTAAATTAAAATAACAAGAATCATACTAACTACTACTAACTACGAAGAAAGATTAAAGAGGCTAGGGCTTTTCAGCTTGGAGAAGAGACGGCTGAGGGGAGACATGATAGAGGTATATAAAATAATGAGTTGAATGGAACAGGTGGATGTGAAGCATCTGTTCACGTTTTCCAAAAATACTAGGACTAAGGGGCATGCAATGAAACTACAGTGTAGTAAATTTAAAACAAATCAGTGAAAATCTTTCTTCACCCAACGTGTAATTAAACTCTGGAATTCGTTGCCGGAGAACGTGGTGAAGGCGGTTAGCTTGGCAGAGTTTAAAAAGGGGTTAGACGGTTTCCTAAAGGACAAGTCCATAAACCACTACTAAATGGACTTGGGAAAAATCCACAATTCCAGGAATAACATGGATAGAATGTTTGTACGTTTGGGATGCTTGCCAGGTGCCCTTGACCTGGATTGTCCGCTGTCGTGGATAGGATGCTGGGCTCGATGGACCCTTGGTCTTTTCCCAGTGTGGCATTACTTTTGTACTTATGTAAATCATTTCTACAGAGCTACCAGTCGTACGCAGCACTTCACAATTGAACATGAAGAAAAGACAGTCCCTGCTCAAAAGAGCTTACAATCTAAATCAGGACAGACAGACAGGACAAATAAGGGATAAGAGAGATACAGTAAAAGGGCCCCTAAATGAAATGCCCATGATCATAAGGAGCTGTAGTGAGATTTAAACCAAGCTCCCCTGGTACTCGGACCACTGCTCTAACCATTAGGCTATTCTTCCACTTAAGCTTGTATGACTGACTTTGTCAAGGCTAAATGTATACATGCCAGTGGCATAGACAGACACCCAATTTTGGGTGAGTCTGATCCCAAAGTGGGTGGGCATGAGAACCTTGCCCCCAGCCAGGCATCTCTCAGCCTCCTCCCTCAAGGGACACTGGTGAATCTCAAACACACCAGCAATCAGGCATCTCTCAACAACAAACCACCCTTCCCTCCCCATGTACCCTTTAAATGGTCAGGTCTTCACCAGCAGCAAGCAGCAACTTATACACACTGCTCACTTCATGCCCAAAGCAGTCCCTCTGACACAACTTCCTGTTTCTGCATAGGTGGGACCATATCAGAAGAACAGTTCTGAAACTGGTATGAGCAATGCATATGAGTCACTGCTCGCTGCTGGCAAAGAGCTGAACCATTTTAAAGATTCTCCAGGGGGGTGGGGGATTGTTGAGAGACTCTGAATCACCTCTAGGGAGAGGAAGGAGAGATACCAGGAGTCTTCAACTGGCGGGGCTTGGGGTCCCCCACCATCCACATTACAGGTGCACCACTCCTGGGAGGGCCTGTGCCCCCTCAGGCCCACTCGTGTCTATGTCACTGATAAATGCCACTAATTAACAACAGAGAGCTCAATCTTTTTTTTTTTAATTAGAGGAGGTAATAAGCTCTGGAAAATAAAGAAGGAAACTCCCTTAATCCTTCCTGCTAACACTGGCCCAAACAAGCTTTTTTTTACATACATGAGCATTCCCTTTCTCAAAGGGGAATATACATGTAGATTTTAACTCCTCTCAAGCCTGCCCAAGCCACACCCTCTTGCAATCTACATGTAGTACAGATATACATGTGTAAATACTGAAGTTTCCAAAATCAAGCTTTACATGTGTGTACAACATACACATGTAAACTGATGGAATTTATATATGAAAATCACAAACAGAGCTTCTAAAACAAGGGCCAAAATGATAAGGAGTAATTTGATGTAATTCTGATAACTTTGCAATAAGTTGATAGTATATAGTGACGCACATTGGGAAGAATAATCCGAATCATAGTTACCTGATGCTAGGGTCCACCTTAGGAATCAGCACTCAAGAAAAAGTGTGACATCTAGATGTCAATGTAGACAGTACACTGACATCTTCTGCCCAGTGTGCGGTGGCGGCCAAATAAACAAACAGGATGCTAGGAATTATTAGGAAAGAGATGCAAAATAATATTATAATGCCTCTGTATCGCTCCATGGTGCGACCTCACCTTGAGTATTGCGTTCAATTCTGGTCACAGTATTTCAAAAAAGAAATAGCAGAATTAGAAAAGGTTCCAAGAAGAGCTACCAAAATGATAAAGGGGATGGAACTCCTTCCATATGAGGAAAGGCTAAAGAGGTTAAGGCTCTTCAGCTTGGAAAAGAGACGACTGAGGGGGATATGATAGAGATCTATAAAATCCTGATTGGTAAAGAACGGGTAGAAATGAATCGATTTTTCACTCTTTCAAAAAAATACAAAGACAAGGGGACACTCAATGAAATTACATGGAAGTACTTTTAAAGCAAATAAGAGGAAATATTTTTCACTGAAAGAATAATTAAGCTCTGGAACTCACTGCCAGAGGATGTGGTAACAGCAGTTAGCATATCTGGATTGAAATAAGGTTTGAACAAGTTATTGCACGAATCGCAGTCGGGCTTCCATTTGGCCCATAGCACTGAAACGGTCCTTCTTACCTTAATATCCAAATTCAAACAAGAAATAGCAATTGGAAACCATATCCTTCTCCTACAATTTGACTTATCCAGTGCTTTTGACATGGTTGATCATACTATCCTAACTAAACTTCTGGACAAACTTGGGATCGGTGGCAACATCATAAACTGGATAAAAAGCTTCATTACCACAAGATCTTACCAAGTCAAAGGGACTACAAACATATCATCCCCATGGTCATCTGAATGCGGGGTACCGCACGGATCTCCACTTTCCCCGATACTCTTCAACCTCATGATGATTCCCCTAGCCAGGTTACTAACCAAACGTGGCCTTAATCCCTTCATCTACGCTGACGATGTCACCATATTTATCCCCTTTAAATCCAATCTATCTGAAATCTCCGATAAAATAAATACAGGCATGACCACCCTAACCTCTTGGGCTAACACTTTCAAGATGAAATTAAACAGATCATCCTCTTCTCGTACTTACCTCAATTTACACCTTCCCAACTGCAAAGGTATTAAATACAAAACCTCCTATGCATCCAGTTTCTCCTTTTTGGGCAGCCAGCTTTGGAACGTTCTACCAAGATCCATCCATACAATCAGCGACCATCTACCCTTCAGAAAAATGTTGAAGACCCATCTCTTCAAGAAAGCTTACCCTAATGACCCAACTTAACTTTTTAAGCCCACCCACATGATTACTGTGCTGACGATTATTATACCTTAGACCATGTCTCCCGATCTCCTTATGCTCATCCCTTAATCTTTTCCTCTCCATCCTTCCTACTCCTTACTCCTCCCAATCTCTTTTCCTTTTGCTCATCCTATCTTTGTTTACCTCTCCTTGTTCAATTCACATATCCTCAAAACCCCACTATCACTATGTTTACTACAACTTGTAATATTCTCCTTCAAGACTTTGTAATTCTATTTACTATGTAAGCCGCATTGAACCTGCTATCTGTGGGAAAGCGCGGGATACAAATGTAATAAATAAATAAATTGGAGGAAAAGTCCATAGTCTGTTATTTAGATGGACATGGGGAAAGCCACTGCTTGCCCCAGGATTCGTTGCATGGAATGTTGCTACTAATTGGATTTTTGCCAGGTACTTGTAACCTGGATTGGCCACTGCTGGAAGCAGGATACTGGGCTAGATGGACCATTAGTATGACCCAGTATGGCTATTCTTATGTTCCTATGTACTTAGTAATCGTTCCTATTTTTTGAGTACACACAGTGAAAATATGCAGCCAAAAGTGAAATTCAATATACATTAGTCAGCAGTTTTTTTTATTTAACACCGCTACAAATATCTAAAATAAACTTATGGGCCAATGCTCAAAACATAACACCAGCACTAGAGATGATTAGCACCAAACTAGCGCCAGTGATAGTGAGCACAGAATGCTCAAAGGGATCTAGATTGGGAGACCATTTGCATGCCAGAGATTAGCGCAGATAGCATGCAAATGTAGCCAAATGGATGTTAATAATCGTTCCAGAATACATGACAGACCTCATAGACTTAATAAGAAACAAAGTCAGATCATCAAGATCCTACCTAAACCTACACTACCCAAATTGCAAAGGACTGAAATACAAAACAATGTATGCAGACGGCTTCTCTTACATAAGTGCACAACTATGGAATGGGCTCCCAAAAGCTGTGAAAACAATCCACAACCACTTGAACTTCAGGAAATCACTAAAAACCAACCTCTTCAAAAAGGCCTACCCCAACGACCCCATGTAGCCCTCTTCACCTACCAACACAGCATGACTATGATTGCACAGGACAACATGCAATCTTCATCTATTTTGACCCTCCACTTATACCTCATACGATCACTATACAACTTTGTATTTGTTATCCACCTACTGGGCAAACGCCTTTGACGCTACTATGTAAGCCACATTGAGCCTATAAATAGGTGGGGAAATGTGGGGTACAAATGCAATAAACAAATAAATAAATAAATAAATAATTAGGTCATTTCCTATTCCCTTCCAATGCTCAGAGAACAACACACAAAACAAAGCCACTCTTACCACTGAAAACCTAACGCCAGCTCAGAGCAGGCTTTAGAGTGAAGAAAGGATTTCTCACGTATTTGGATGAAATCTCTTTCCTTTGAGTGTAAACAGGCTTTGAGAACTATGATCACACTATATAAATCTACTATTACTAGAAAGAAAAAAAGAGTTCTATTCAAAATTGGTTAGTTCTTCAACCTCAGACATACATGAGTTATTTAAATTTGGTTGGCAGACTTACTAATATTGATGATCGTATATTAGCACAGGATGAGATGTGAACAGCTGAAGCTTTAGCTAAGTTTTTTAAGGATAAGGTTGCTAAGAATAGATCTCATTTTTTTTCTGAAGGGTAATAATGTGCAAGAAATTTTACATAAGGATAATGAGATACCCGGGGGTCGCATTTGGGATAGTTTTGATCCTATGACTATTAATGATACTAAATCTTTATTATCTAGGTTTACTAAATACAGTTGTTGTTTAGATGTTTGTCCTGTGTATATTATGAGTGACATGAGCACTCACTTATTTCAAATATTTACTTCCTGGTTCAATAAATGCCTTATAAATGGTGTTTTTTCCACTGATTGGGATGAAAGAGTCTTGACCCCTATATCGAAGAAATCTAGAGGAAATCTAAAAGATGTGTCTAATTATCGTCCAGTTGCTTCAATTCTACTATTTGCAAAAAAGATGGAAGGCTATATTGTTAAATTACTGGATACTACTACTACTACTACAAATCATTTCTATAGCACCTATCTTAGTCCAGTTTCCGTAAAAATCATACTACAGAAACTGTAATTGGAGCTATAATTGCACAAAGTAGAGAGATATTGAGCCAGGATCTAAATGCCATGTCATCCAATTTGATCTTTTTTCTGCATTTGATTTTGTTGATCACAATCTTTTAATAACTAGATTGAATGAGTTAGGCATCTGTGGAAAAGTCCTGTCTTGGTTTAAAGGTTTCTTAACATTTCAAAGTTATAAAGTACAGAAGAAAGACATTTTGTCAGATAGCTGAAATCCTAGATGTGGGGTGCCCCAGGGCTTGGCCTTATCCCCCTCTTTATTTAACATTTTGCTACAATCATTAGGTAAATTACTGGAACAACTTAAGATATCTTATTTTATTTATACAGATGACATAATTTTATTATTACCAGGATCTCAGGATTGGTCTGATACCTTAAAGAGTATTAATAACTGTGTGTATTTGATCCAGCAATGGAATTTGGCTATCTTAAATTAAATCGGGAAAAAACTAAACTTTTTGTCACCCCTGTAATTCTGAGTTTCTCCAAAGTTTTAACATTGCTGTAGATTCATTTAATTTCGAGTCTTGCTCCAAAGTTTTACGTGTAGAGGTCAGAGATCTTTTTATGTAATGAAGAAACTAAGGTCACATTAATTGTAAATTTTTTTTTATTTTGTGCATTTTAGGTTGTTAGTTCAGACTTTAATTTTATCCAGAATAGACTACTGTAATGTTATTTATGTAGGATATTCAAGTACTGTGCAAAACAAAAAGGTACACCTTGTTCAAAATGAAGCGGCTAGATTAATTTTCTCTATGAATAAGTTTGAGTCTGTAATTCCATTGTTAACTGAATTAGTCAGAGTTCAGTTCAAGCTGTGTACTATCATTTTTATGATCTTAAATGGGTGTGCTCCTTTTTATATGTGTAATTGGGAAACTCTTCTTCACGATACTTCTATAAGAAAAACTTGTAATCAGATGTTTTTACTTTTTCTGTCTGTAAAGGGACTCAAATCCTCTAAAATGTTCAGTTCTTCTATTGATTATCAGGCTACTGTAATATGGAATTTGCTACCAGCATCTTTATGAGTTACAAATGATTATTTAGTGTGTTATAAATGTTTGAAAAACATGGTTGTTTAATAAGCATTTGTCCTAGGTTTTTTTGTTTGAATTTAATGTAATTGTAATTCTTGGATTTACTGTATTCAATCTTGATATAATATAATCCGCACAAAACTTTAAAGGTAGTTGTGGAATAAAAGGAAAATACCCAGTGTAGCTGACTGTAACTCATCTTGAGCTACTACTGATAAAGGTGTGAGCAAATTCACATAAATAAAAAGCAAAGTGTAACATAGCATAGCAATGATTCTTTCTTTAAAATCTGCCGTTTTTTTTTTTTAATTTAATTTGGAAGCAGAAGGAAGCCTAAAAAGCCCCTAGTAGTGAGAGACGAATGTGTGTGAGTCAGAGCAAAACCTAAACTAAACTCAATTATGCTTCTAAACTGCATTGACTATATCAGTTCTATGCAGTTTACATAAAGAAAGCAACAACAGGTATACCTGAGGATGATACAATAAAATGATCCTATGTCAATTAAATACCATAACTAGCAATACTAACTTATTTCGAGGTATGTATTAATTATATAAAACTATTGTAGTTTATAAAATAGCATTCGAGGTTATCAGAGATAGAAGTCTATGAGCTATGTTTACTACGCGGCACTATGGGTGTGTTAGCATTTTTAGAGAGCATAAATGGTTTATGTGCGTTAAATGCTACCGCACCCATAGAAATGTATAGGTGTGTTAGCATTTGAAGTGCCTTAAATTTACAGGAGCGTTAAAAAATGCTAGCACACCTTAGTAAACATACCCCTATATTAGCAATGCAAGAACTTTTGAAATAGCCAAGTCTTCAACACCTTTCTAAAGCAAAAAAGGCCATTAGATAATATTGAACCTTATAGCTAAAATAATCTGCAACGGAGTGGCCTAGTGGTTAGAGCACCAGTCTTGAAATCCAGCAGTGGCCAGTTCAAATCCCACTGCTGCTCCTTGTGATCTTGGGCAAGTCACTTAACCCTCCATTGCCTCAGGTACAAACTTAGATTGTGAGCCCTCCTGGGACATAGAAATATCCAGTGTACCTGAATATAACTCACCTTGAGCTACAACTGAAAAAAGTGTGAGCAAAATCTAAATAAATAAGAATAGCAGGCATACATTGGCACCTGTTACCTACACTTATATTCATAATTTTTATTAGTTTATATTAAACTTAAACAGAAATACACTGTTAAGTGAAAAACAGCCAAAAAAAAAGAAAACATTTTACATATTCCATTTACATTATACGTCAATGGCTTCCTTAGACCTCAAAAATTGGGGGGATTAGAATAAGTGAAGATACCTTTACTTTAACAATTTCAATAAATTTAAAGGAAAATAGTGACACCGCAATCTCAATCCTATTTATTATCTCTATCGTTGTTTTGAATCTAGGAACAACTTAAGCTGATCTGGAACATAAAAAACATATTTAGTACTATTAAACCTCACAATACATTTACATGGATACACTAACAAAAAGGAACCTCCCAATTCCGTTGTTTTTAACCTCATTGAAAGAAACTGCTTTCGCTTTTGTTGAGTCACTTTTGTTACATCTGGATACAGCCATATTTTTTCTCCACCAAAATTGTGGTCTGTTGTTTTAAAGTAAAGTCTCATTACTGCATTTAAATCCTGTTGAAAAAGAAAAGTTACCAACAAAGTCGCTCTTTCAGTGGCAGTTTCTATTGACTGTTCCAAAATCGCTGTTATATTTCCAGCATCCAGTTCATGTCCAGATTGAACCTTTGTTACCTCTTCTATTTTTCTTATCGTATTAGGTATAAAGTAAATTTTTTCTAATGGTGGAATCGCTTCTTGAGGATATTTTAAATTTTCTTTAAGGAATCTAGCAAATAAATCTTGGGGAGACATCCCATATAATTTGGGGAAATTAAGCAAACGCAGGTTCAATCTTCTATTATGATTTTCAATATTTTCAAGTTTTCTCCTAATATCTGCATTGTCTTTTATCACAGCAACTTTAAATTCATTAGTTTGTTCCACTTCTTTTTGTAAACTCTCAATTTTCTGTGAGAAATCTTGTTTAGTAATTTCAACAGAGTCTTTCAATTCCTGAATCTTATTTCCTAGGGATTTTACCTCTTCAGATGAATTTAGAAGGGTTTTTTCCATTTCTAACAATTTCAGCCATATTGTCCCCAGATTAACCTCCGTTTCTTTCCCAGCAGATTTAGCTGTTATTGTTGAGTCAGTCACCCCACTAGGACCGCCAACTTCCACCCTTCCGGTGTCCGTCGGTTTCTCCTGCCGACTCACTCCAATCGCTGGGCCTGGAGGGATCTTCGAGAACGGCGGGGGGGGAAAGAGATGTTTCGCATTCCGGCGAGAGTCCCGCTCCACCCGATTCTCCCGCCAAGGAATCCACCCCGCTTACTATGTGAGAAAGAGCGGGGAAGAAGCGCTCCAGACCAGTTCTCGCTGGCGTGGACGTCCCGGTAGGTGGGGGAACTACCCGGACTGTTCCTTTTCTTTTTGAGTGAGGCATTTTTCTCAATGAAAAAACAAAAACTAGCAGGACTGGCTGGAGCGATCTCACTACACGTCCGCTCTCGGCGCCATCTTGACATGCCCCCTGTTACCTACACTTAAATATAAGCCTTCCAAGTTTAAAATAAAAAATTGAAAGGTACAAAAACAGGTGCTAATGTGTGCTTCACTTTTGGGTTTGCCTGGCACATGCACACAAGAGCTGAGCTTACCATGAAACTTTCCTGCCCATGTACGAAGTATGTTCCCCCCCCTCCCCCCCCCCCCCCCCCCCCCCCCCCCCCCCCGCTTTCACTTTTACAGCATGCATATAATTTGAATACCATTTTCTTTGAGCACTGGTGAGCTAGTTTTCTGCGCTGTTCTGGCAGTATGGGTTCAATGCTGTTGGCTTTACTGCGAGAGTTCTGAGCATTGACCAATTAAATTGTTATAGGCTCCAACCAATAAACTATGAAAATTGTTGCTAATACTAATTAGTGTGCTTCCATTACATCAGTGAAAGAGGCCTTTGGCTCTTGTAAATGTGTTTATTAGACAACAAACTATTTAGTCAGTCTTAAAAGGATATATTTTGAGAAATCTTTGGTGTTTTCTCAGTCTACACAGGTCTACCATTTTAAAACAAGGAAGTTATCAATGTGGGCTACTGTTAAGAGGTGTTATTTTACTATTAATACCAGTTAACAATAACTAGGGGACCCTTTCACTAAAATATGCTAAGATCTGGGCTTAAAGCGCTGTAACACAGGACCTTACCACATGCCCAGATCTAATTCAGCACCTAGAAGGGTGTTAATACATTTTCTTATTCAAGCAATTCTTTAATATTCTATAAATCAGTAGACTACTTGGTTCACTATAGAATGATTTATAACATAACAGGGGAAAAAGGTCTCATATATCACAGGGATATGCCACCCTGAGGTGGTCTAAATGTCATTGAGTCCCATATGTGATTAAAATAATCATAGACCAAAAAAACCCTCCTTCCTCAATCTTTTTGGCTTTTCTTTTTTCTTTATTCTTTTTTCTTTTTAATTTTGTAAACAAAACCGGAATGACAATTCAGCATAAAAAGAATGCAATCACACTTATCTGCATGCTCAGTCAGTCCCGACGGCTACCAGTTTCGCTACTGCTTTTTCAAGCGACCTGAGCTGGAACAAATTATCATGTCACATTTCACTGCCAGTGAACTGACTGAGCATACAGATAAGTGTGATTACATTCTTTTTATGCTGAATTGTTACTCCAGTTTTGTTTACAAAATTAAAAAGATTAAAAGATTGAAGAAGGAGGGGGGGTTTTGGTCTATGATTATTTTAATCACATATGGGACTCAATGGCATTTAGACCACCTCAGGGTGGCATATCCCTGTGATATATGACACCTTTTTCACCTGTTATATTATAAATCTGAACCGAGTAGTCTACCGATTTGTAGAATTGTCATACCGGCATAGTACATAAGTACATAAGTACATAAGTAATGCCATACTGGGAAAAGACCAAGGGTCCATCGAGCCCAGCATCTTGTCCACGACAGCGGCCAATCCAGGCCAAGGGCACCTGGCAAGCTTCCCAAACGTACAAACATTCTATACATGTTATTCCTGGGATTTTGGATTTTTCCAAGTCCGTTTAGTAGCGGTTTATGGACTTGTCCTTTAGGAAACCATCCAACCCCTTTTTAAACTCTGCTAAGCTAACCGCCTTCACCACATTTTCCGGCAATGAATTCCAGAGTTTAATTTCACGTTGGGTGAAGAAACATTTTCTCCGATTTGTTTTAAATTTACTACACTGTAGTTTAATCGCATGCCCCCTAGTCCTAGTATTTTTGGAAGCATGAACAGACGCTTCACATCCACCTGTTCCACTCCACTCATTATTTTATATACCTCTATCATGTCTCCCCTCAGCCGTCTCTTCTCCAAGCTGAATAGCCCTAGCCTCCTTAGTCTTTCTTCATAGGGAAGTCGTCCCATCCCCACTATCATTTTAGTCGCCCTTCGCTGCACCTTTTCCAATTCTACTATATCTTTCTTGAGATGCGGCGACCAGAATTGAACACAATACTCAAGGTGTGGTCGCACCATGGAGCGATACTATTGAGACCCATTATAGTTATTACTATAAGCATGCTTTAATGTTGCCATTAATGCATGGGACCAATGCCCTGTTAAAGCAGATGTACTTAATGTGTCTTATTTAGGAGGTCCTACATATGAACAGTAACATTAACACATGATTTGAACAAGGAAATGCAGGAAACACCCATTCTAGATGCCACATTACATCTGGACATGGTGCACAGTAAGTTCTATTTAGGAGGTAGTAAATGCCTCTGTGGGTTTTGTTTTGTTTTTTAAGCATTTAATTTATTTGGATTTGCTCTCACCTTTTCCAGTAGTAGTTCAAGGTGAGTTACATTCAGGTACTGGTAAGTCCAGTGTGTTTACTGCAGGGAGCAGTCCACGCCCATTCTCCATCCACGTTCTGCCCAGTAACACCTCCTATCCAAAAACTCCAATAACATGTGACATACCACATGCTAATGGAGTTTTTACCGCAAAGGCAGATTAATGCGTGCTCCTGTTAGCTGTCACAGCACTCTAAACTGTACATTAATAGCTGGGACATGAGCTAAAACAGCACCATTTAGTGGTAAAATAACACATCTTAAAGGTAGCCCACATTGGTAACGTCCTTCTTTAAAAATGGTAGCCCTGTGTAGACTGAGTAAACTCCAAAGACTTTTCAAAATATATCTACAACCCTTAGAGTAATTTTTAAATGTGAAGTCTATCTCCTCCTTTCTACCTTTCTCCCATGCTACATAAATATTCTCTCCCATCTACTTACCCTCCTCCCCCTCCCCCTTTAAATAAAACCTCTTACAAACTTCAATCCATTTGTAGACTAGCATGTGTGATGGAGATGGAAACATTTGTTCCAATACATTTTTACTTCACCATAAATTTCTTCACCATAGAAATTGGCAGCTACTGTAGACTACCCCTTAAATAATAAGAATAGTGTATTATACATCAAATGTTATCTCAAAATCTATTTATTGCTATAGTGCATTCATCTCGCAAGTATTTTAACATTCAAACGTATGTATCATTCTCCACAATGCTATAGAAACTATGTTATTAGGAGTATAATTACTAATAAATCTTATGTCCTCCTAATCCATTGTTGTTCACATCTTCTTCTATTATACAAAAACATAATTCTTAATATCAATAGTCCATGTGGAGCAATGAATGGAAAAATCCCCGTTGTGCTGTGTTATATTTGTCCACAACTCTCTTTCACAATCCAAACATGATAATGTTCAGTTCTTACGATATTTGTAGTTTCCTGTGTATTAGTCTACGAAGATCTTTATGCAAAAGTTCTTACAGCTCTACACAGGGCTGTGTTTCGCCTTTGGCGTCTTCGGGAGCTGTTTATAAATCACTGTAATCCAGCGACATTCCAACAAAATTTCCCATTGTTTCTCATTCCGCAGTAGTGTGACTGTTATTTATAACACAATCACAACTCTGTTTACAATCCATACATGTTATACAAGAAGCTACTCTGCTAATTATATCTAACTAAATCTCACGTATATTTTATAACTTGTTCATCATTTCACTTTTGAGCGCGATCCCTCAGATAGGAGACTGTTCTGGTTGAACTGTCCTTCCCTGCTTGTAATCTATCAGGGACGCCTTCACATGCGCAATAGGAGCCCTCTATATTTAAAGAACCTACTTTAGACTAACCATCCCAGTACAAATACTGAAGAGCTCCTGCTGGGTCTTATGAAGCTTGCAAGTGCATCCTATACTTGGGAATTTACCAGATAGCTCGGTGTCACTGTTGAATGCAAACACTGCTCAGGTCCAGCCGTGATCTGACATACCCTGCTAGGTTGCAGGAAAGAGAGCTGATGAGAGGCAGGAGTTTCAATGCTCTGTTTCTTGGAAAGAGGCACTTATCTGTTTTGCTAGAAAAATAATTAATGTATGCCCAATTCTACATAGGTTAATTCCATCATATTTCTTTTCATCAAAGTTTGTTTTTCACCCACTTTGTGTGAACTATGATATTTGCTTATTCACAGAATCACCTAAACACTGAAAAGACACCTGTACATGTAGTAACATTGCATTGTCTCAGGGGCCCTTTTACCAAGCTGTGGTAAAAAAGGGCCCTGCGTTAGCAGAGTGGCCATTTTTGCCTCAGGTTGAGGCCCTTTTTACCTCAAAATGTAAAAAAAGGTTGCAAAAATACATGGCCATGTGGTAAGATTACTCTTACCTGGGACTTGTTTGACTAAAGACTTCACAGTGTCTGCTTTGGTATTGCTCAAAATCCAAATTGGAAAGAAGGTCATTTTCAAAAAAGAAAAATATCTGTCTTTTTCCTTTTTTTTTAAATACTGTTTCAAACAAGGTTTTGTGCTTTGGATGTTTTGTTGGTCCATTTTTTAAAAAATGAATAACTGCAAAATGTAGAGATTCATGCCATTGGGATGTAGGAGGAGCCAGCATTTTTAGTAGACTGGTCCTGAGACATCCCAGGAAAGCAATGGGGCACCCTAGAGGGCACCTCTGTGCACTTCATAAAAATGCTTCCAGGTACACATCTAACCTTTGTTCCCTTATCTTGTCCCCTGAGCCTTCCAAAACCCATCCCAAACCCACTACCCCCCACTGTATACCACTACAATAGCCCTTATGGGTGAAGGGGCACCTATATGTGGGTGCAGTAGGGTTTTAGTGATTTGGGTAGGAATCAAAGTTTCCACCACAAGTGTGACAGGCAGAGGGAGATAGGGACCGGAGTCCACCACTCCATAGTGCAAAGCACTGACCACTACGCTACTCCTGGGACCTGCATGCTGCTCTAATAGACCTGCATTTAACATCTGAGGCTGTCATAGAGGCTGGTAAGTCATATTTTTATTCACATCTTTGGGGGGTGGGAGGGGGTCAATGACCACTGTGGGAGTATTGGGGGTCACCCCTGACACCCTCCAGTGGTCATCTGGCTATTTAACCCTTTAGTGTCCAATGTTCCCGTAATAAGCCATATGGGAACAGATTGATGAGAACATTGGACACTAAAGGGTTTAAGGCACCTTTTAGTGCCTTATTCGTTATAAAAACAGAACTAGCTCAAAACATCTTAGTTTTAGTCCTGATGGTTTTGTTTTGTTCCATTATGGCTGAAAAATGTCTAAATCTTGGGAATACCTACATCATGCCCTTAACACACCTCTGACACTCCCCCTTAAGATTTGGACGCACTGCAGAAGAACAGCATAGAAAAACATCTAAAAAAAAGGTTTTGAAAATACTGATTTGAACGTTTTTGTGAGAAAAATGTCCAAATGCTGCTTTATGCCACTTTTTAGACATTTTTCTCTTTCGAAAATGAGCCCCATAATGTATTATTTTAATATCATATCCCTTTCCTATACACAATCTAGATTTTTTTCCTATCAACCAAAGGGTGAAATTATACACAAATTATTGCTATGCCATAAACCAACCTATTAATCATACTGCACAAATGCTGCAGAATCTAACATATACTAAACAATACTCTTTTTCTGTAAAAATAATGAGTCATGGTGTATTCTTTTAAATTATGCAGCACTCGGGGACCACATCCATTTACCAAAATAATCCCAAATTAGTATTGTAAATATTGAAATCAGACCTTTTAGACTAACCAGTGGCCTAATTTTCTCTTCAATCTGCTCTTAATCTCAATTCATCAATAACACTGCCTTATTATAGGACTCTGACAGCCAGCTAGGGCTTTTGATAAATTATACATCTCAAGCCAGATTTAAAATTTGAAGCTCAAGTACTAATTATCTGTACAGGCCTAGTTAATAACGAGATTTCTTGTTAAGTATCTGATCACAGCATGGGCATCATTTGTCAAGAACCTCAAGTCTACCTTGGAGACCAACTCCTCGAATTCTCCCTTGCCTACCATATGTAAAATTGGGATCTTTGTTTCTATAATAACCTTTTATTAGGAAGCTGACATAATGATTAAGTTCACTGTAGACACATACAATGAATTAGACAATTACCCTTGCTGCTTTAAACTACTCAGGCTCCTAGCAAGACAAAATAATTAATATTGAATTTTAATTTGATGTGTTCCACATTGAAACCCCAATTTGCAAAGTACACCTGGAATGCTGCCGCTGTTTGCTTGCAGTTTGTGCTGATGACATAAAGGCTCCTGCCGTTTGAATGCAAAAGCACAGAAGGTGCGATGCACCGCAATCACTTCTCAGTGGAGCAAAGAAATTTCTAGCATTAATGGGCAAGGTAATTACCTAGGTCTAACTTTATTGCCTTTTCTCTAATGAAACTATAATCTCCCAGGCCTATACGATTTAAGCATTTACATTTTAACTGTTTCAGTGCACTCACATCAGTAATTTCAAAACTAGACACTTACTAGTCTAGTTGCTAATTATACTTCTGTATTTTTATTGGAATAAATTAGGAAACCACAGAGTAAAAACAAGTGAGGTGCAATGGGAAGCAATGCACGTCTTATGTGGTCTGAAAACTTATAGTCGAGTTGTTAAAAGGATTACTTTAGTGTACTGTAAATGATCCTACTAAATAACTTCAACTAAAACAATGTAATTCTCATTTCCTTCAGTGAGTCCTTAGTGATTATGGTCACTAAGGGTGGATATCTCTTGGAATGCAAGTTCAATAATGACTCAGCATGGGTAAATCATTCTAAATAGCATGAACACAAATGCAGAATATTCAAATAGAGTAATTATGAGCTCATTTGCTATTATCAATCTCTCCAAGAAGATTTACAAAATTTATCAAGATAGGTAAATTCTGGTTTTGCCACAAGTTAATGTTAAATCTTAGCATACTGACAATACTGTTTAACACCAGGAGAGAGGCTGTTGCCTCAAGCCCTTCCTTCAGCAGAGTCTCCCCATCCAGCAAACAGCATGGCCCTTGGGGCTGCCAAGCCTCAAAAGCATCACAGCCCCTTTCTCCAACATCTCCAACCGACTTTAATGTATGAAGCTACCACTTGTACTCAGAGCTGATTAGCTTTCAGGATTTTGATACGCACAGTGTGCCTATGAAAGGCCTGTGCGTCTTTTAGAGTGGGCCTGTAATGGTATATATAGGGCATTTCTAGGCTCTTCTACTAAAATGTGTTAAGATTTGGGCCTAATGTGCTAAAATGCAGAATTTTAACACACAGTGAGCCCAAAACTAATACTGCATCAAGGAGTGTTTCTAGCAGTGACAATCCTAGGTCGACTGCCACCCGGGGCGGATCGCCAATGCGCACATACCCCCCCCCCCCCCCCGGTGCAGCACGACACACCCCCCCCGGCGCAATGACCCCCCCCCCCAGCGCATCAAGCCACCCCCTCCCCCACGGGTGCATTCTTAGCTGCTGGAAGCAGCCGCGCAGCTCTCGGTTCCGCTGACTCCCTGCTCCCTCTGCCCCGGAACAGGAAGTAACTTGTTCCGGGGCAGAGGGAGCAGGGAACCAATGGAGCTGACAGGCTGCCCTCTGCACCCCTCCAGCGGCATGCACCAGGGACAGGCCGACCCCACCGCCCCGCCCTTGGTACGCCGCTGGTTTCTAGTATTTTTGATTGCAGATTGTATGTTTATATTTATGCACAGTACCTGCTCCACGTTAACATGGAAGAAATTAGCACCTCCTATTTAACAGGTGGTAAGTGATCCAGCATTAACTCTGCATTAGCCTGTTAGCGCACAGTGAGTGTAATGTGCTAATGGGTAATGCTTCCATACCTGCTCTTTGCCCTTCCAAAGCGGACTTCCTCTCTCTCCCTCCCAAACTAATTGCCAGGCTGCCTTCCCTCCTTCCGACCCTTACCTGCACCTGCCTCTTTTACTAACCACCTTTAGACTGGCAGTTTAAACCATGTTGTCAGCAAGTCTCATGAGAATGAAGAGCACCATGCAGTTCAAATTAACAGACTAAAGGTGGCCAATAGAACAGACAGATGCAGGTAAACTGGAGAGAGGAAAGGCTGGAGATAGAGTGGGGAAGGGGAATCAGGTGGAGAGAGGTCTTAGGCCAGATTGCTGGAGGGGTAAACAGCTGAAGATCATGTGCAAGAGAAATAGGAAAGGAGAGAGAGAGAGGGAGGTGAAGAGGAAAAGAGAGACATCCAAGGTAATTCTGGTTTTTCTTAAATTTTCAGGACCATGATAAAACTAGGTCCTGAAATATTTTTTCTCTCAATGAATAGTTAAGCTCTGGAACTCATTGCCAGAAGATGAGGTAACAGTGGTTAGCGTATCTGAGTTTAAAAAAAGGTTTGGACAAGTTCCAGGAGGAAAACTCCATAGTCTGCTATTGAGACAGACATGGGAGAAGTCACTGCTTGCCCCAGGAATGATAACATGGTCGCTACTATTTGGGTTTCTGCCAGATACTTGTGACCTGGATTGGCCACTACTGGAAGCAGAATACTAGGCTAGATGGACCATTCGTCTGACCCAGTATGACTATAATAAAAGGCCAATTTTATAACTGGATCCCTCATTTACAGACCATTCGTGCATGTACATGTACAGAATACTAGCACTTTCACAGGTACGTGTACATTCACAAGCATAAGTGGCAGCATAGTGAATAAGAATTATTCTGTAAAAGCCTGCAGAAGTGGTATGGTGCATAAATACAAGAGTGTATACATATGGGTGGGGCATGGGTGGAACATGAGCAATGCTGCCACTTATACATGCAACTTACAGAATACTGTCCCTTCTGCTCCTACCACATTGCACAGCTGCTTTTATGCTAGGTCTGTGGCTGGTGTAACTGCAGGCATATAAATGTAAGGCATGCCAATACTGGGTAACACTGGCATTCTATAAAAGAATCTGGGTGCTCAGGTGCCGTTATAAAAGAGGTTTTCACTGTGTGGCATGTGGACTCCTAAAAGATCACAGCTGCAAAGTTAATATATTTTACCCACAGTCTTTGCACAAATTTTTAAAGTGAAACTACACAATACTTACCCTTTGAAAATTATCAAAGGAAATGTTACGTGCAGATCAGGGGTGGTCCAAGACAATCTGCCACCTGAGGCGAGGAATGAGCTGCTGCCCCGGCTCCTCCACTGCGGCCGTCTCCACCGCCAACCTGCCTGCTCACCAGCCATGCCACGTCACACCCTGACATCTCCCCCTTCTTTCCCTAACCCCCTTTCCCGAATTTACCTTTTCTTGTTTTTAAAAGACTGCGGTGACAGCGGCAGCGATTCCCATGGGCTGCCTTGCCACTGATCTTGGCCCCTTCTCTCTACTGTGGCCTGCATCCAAGGAAATAGGAAGTTACATCAGCGTGGTGGGCCATAGTAGAGAGAAGGGGGAGATGTCAGGGTGTGACGTGGCATGGCTGGTGAGCAGGCAGGTCGGCAGTGGAGATGGCAGCGGTGAAGGAGCCGGGGCAGCAGCTCATTCCTCGCCTCAGGTGGCAGATTGTCTTGGACCACTCCTGATCTGCGCGTAACATTTCCTTTGATAATTTTCAAAGGGTAAGTATTGTGTAGTTTCACTTTAAAAATTTGTGCAAAGACTGTGGGTAAAATATATTAACTTTGCAGCTGTGATCTTTTAGGAGTCCACATGCCACACAGTGAAAACCTCTTTTATAACGGCACCTGAGCACCCAGATTCTTTTATAGAATGCCAGTGTTACCCGGTATTGGCATGCCTTACATTTATATGCCTGCAGTTACACTAGCCACAGACTTAGCATAAAAGCAGCTGTGCAATGTGGTAGGAGCAGAAGTGACAGAATTCTGTAAGTTGCACATATAAGTGGCAGTATTTATGTTTATTCTTGGTTATTTTACTATTGTTATGCTGTTAACAAAATTGTAAGTTTTATGTTAAAGTGTACCTGCTGTACACTGCCTTGGGTGAATCTATTCATAAAGGCAGTTAATAAATCCCATTAAATAAATATTGTTATGTGCTACACAGCATATCAATGTGACTTACATTGAGATAAATTAGGTATTTTCCCTCTCCCAGGAGGTCTTATAATCTAAGGAGGTCTTTTACTAAACTGTGTTTAGTTTTGGGCTTAATGCTCTATAACACTGAAGTTTAACGCACGGCAAGCCCAAAACTAACGCTGCATCAAGAAGAGGCTTTTCCACAATATTTTATTGCAAGTTGTGGAGGAGTGACCTAGTGGTTAGAGCACCAGTCTTGCAATCCAGAGGTGGCCAGTTCAAATCCTGCTGCTGCTCCTTGTGATCTTGGGCAAGTCACTTAACCCTCCATTGCCTCAGGTACAAACTTAGATTGTGAGCCCTCCTGGGACAGAGAAATATCCAATGTACCTGAATGTAACTCACCTTGAGCTACTACTGAAAAAGGTGTGAGCAAAATCTAAATAATAAAAATAATAAACATTTGGATTGGAGACTTTATATGATAGAAACGTGCGACCCTTATTAAACACCACGAAGAGATTGTTGCAGCTCTGGAGTTCCTGCCCACTTTCATTAATGGGTAGAGTGGGGTTGGTAAACATGATAATAATCCCTAAGTGGTTATATAAGTTCCAAGTGTTGCCAATCTACCTGAGAAGGAGGGAGGAGTAAGAATTACATAGACTAATACAAAAATTCCTGTGGAATCAGAGAAGGCCTAGGCTCCCATTACATATCATCCAGAAGCCGAAGCCGCAGGGGGGGATGGGATTGTTAAATATACGCTACTTAGTAACTGCCTGTTCCATGAGGCACATCAGAGATTGGCTGACAGGTCACCATCACTTTTCAGCTACCCGGCTAGAGATGGGGATGTCCCCAGCTGCACACCTGGGATGGGTATTGCATGCACCAAGTAGGGAGCTTTCTGGGGGGCTGGGGAAGAACCCGTTAGTGGCTACTGCGAGAGCAGCATGGAAATGGCTTTGTAAAAGATATCATTTTGATTGGATGGCGACACCTTTCCTGCCTTTGTTACACAACCCTGACTTTCCAGAAGGTACCTCCTCGAAAACCTTTGGTCGCTGGAGAAAGCTTGGGATTCAATATGTTTATCAGCTGGTCTCCGAGGAGGGTGAGACCAAGCCATTCCTGGAACTACAAAAGGAGTTTAAACTTAAAGAGTCGGACCGCTTTGCCTACCTTCAGGTTCGACACTACATTAGATCCCTAGGCTGGTCGAACCTAAGTGAAGACGTTCAGGACACGTTAAGCTCTGACCTGACTTTGGGGGCACAAACAGTGGTGCCCCTAAAGTACCATCATAGGTCTTTACAGGATTCGACCGAGAACATAGACTTTCGAATCAGTGCCCAACACTGGGCTAGAGACCTGTTAGTAGAAGTTACAGAGGAGACATTGAGCAATTTTATTAATTCCATCCACAAGGCTTCCATTTTTACCCGACATTGGGAAATGCAATATAAATTTGCTTTAAGACTATATATCTCCCCAGATAGAGCGAAGAGGGCAGGCTTTGGTGGAACTGGTACCTGCCCATGGTGTGAGCAGTCTCTGGCTAAACTCGCCCACATGTTTTGGTCCTGCCCACACATTTTGCAATTGTGGACCCAAATCTTGAGAGAGATTAAGAGATACTGGGGACGCACAATACAGAGACACCCGCTGATGCTTTTTGGAGAATACAAATATGTCAAGCCGGCTCCATCGGGCTTCCTATCTTTCCTACAGAGAGCGACGCTGATGGGAAAGAGAGTTGTTTTACAGCAATGGCGTAACACCAGAGCTCCCACAGTTGGTTCCTGGAGAATACAAATGATTGAACTTTTGAAACTAGAGAGACGTGGCTGTCTGGACCTATCTTCTGATGAGGGCAAGCGATTCCGGAGAACGTGGGAGAACTTTTGGGACACGTTGCAGCCCCTGGCAAGAAGCAAGATCCTAAATTAGAGGAGCCAGAATGAGAGATACCACACAGATCAAATGATAAGACAGCTTGTGTTTGGGGAAGGGAAGGGGGGGTATACTGTTGGGAGGTTGAGACTTCGGGGGAAGTGGGGAGTGGGTGGGTGGGGAAAAATCAATGAAAAATACCTGACGTTGATAGAGTTACAGCTAGTTGCTTGTTGTATTAGTGTTCTAACGGTTTGCAATCCTTGATTGTATTATATCAAGCATTATATGTCAATAAAAAAGATTTAACAATAAACATTTGGATTAATACACACTACCTGCTCCAAGTTAACTCTTACTTAGGAGGAGCTAAGTACTGCCATGTTAACAGTGTGTTAACAGTCACTGCATGGTAAATAAAATGTGCCAGCTGGCTAATCTTCCACACTCACCCTCCATCCATGCCATGTCCCCTGAATAAAAAATTTACTAATGTGCAGTTTAACATGTAGAAACAGGCAAACTACTGCAAAGCTCTTTAAGGTGGTCGTGCAGTTGCCTGTTTATTCTCTTTAGTAAAAGGACCCTAAGGTTGTATGTAACATAATGGAGGGCTAAGGGCCCTTTTACTAAGCGATGGTAAGCCCAACATGGGCTTACTGCTCACTAAACAGCAGCCCTGCGGTATTTCCCACCCCTAGCGCGCCGTTATATCTGGCACTATAAAAATATATTTATGTCTGTAGCACCGGGGTGTACCCAGTGGTAATCAGGCAGTGCCGTACGCTGCCTTGTTACTGCTGGGTTAGTGCGGGAGCCCTTACCACCATCTCAATAAGGGCTCCCCCCCCCCCCCCCCCAAATTGGCCACATGGCACATGCTTTACTGCCACATGGCTATTTCCTGTAGGAAAGAAAGACTTCCCTTTTGCCTGCTGCAGTAAAAAGGGGTCTCGGCACGTGTGAAAAACACACACCAAAGCCAGAGCAGGCTCCCATTTGCTGCAGCTTGATAAAAGGGGCCCTTAGTGACTTGCCAAAGATCAGAAGGAGCAGCAGTAGGATTTGAACCAGGCTTCCCTGCTGCTGCTGCTGCTGCTGCTGTTATTACTACTGCTGCTTTCAAAAAAATTCCCAGGCTCCCAAAATCAGCCCAACTATTAGGCATGACTAGGCAGTCACCTAGGGTACAGTTTCTTGGGGGGTAGCAAACAGCCCTTGCAGTGAAAGCAAACAATACATCCTGACAACTACACAAACTCAAAGAACCATCGGCGCCTACATTTTTCAGGGATGTTTGTATAATGATTATCATTGTTGAGTTTAATTATCAAAACCCTGGGCGACCGTAGGCTAGGGGCCTGAAAGTTAATTGAGAGGCTAAAAGGCTAAATGTTCACCTAGGGTGCCCAATACCCTTCCACCCGCTATGCAGGCTCCACCATAATCCCTCCCCAGCCCCTTTTACCACAGGAAATCTTTCTTCTCAGAATCAGAGCAGTAACCAAGGCCAGCGCCATTTTTAATTTCTGCCATATAATTTGGCAGCAGCCTCCATCATTGGCAGCAACATCTGGCACGACTGCTAGTGCCTCCCAACCCCCATCGACCAATCTATCAACTCTAGATTTGAGGCAAAATATGAGGATTCTGTAAAATGTTTCTGTTACTTCTTATAAGGCAGTAACCAGAACCAAGCTAACATTTATAACATGTCTTCTCAGTGTGTGAGGGCCTGACATATGCATCAGAAATGTTTCTAATTGGAAAATAAATGGGAGCCATGTAACACAAAATGTTATTTTTCATGATTTCTTACAGAAAAGAAATCTATCATGGCAATAAAAATTGTATACTGTATCTATCTATATTTATATTTCCCATATGTATAATAAGATTATTTTTATAATACACTCGATGCCATTCCTTCACAAGCAATCTCAATTCTAGATCTAATCTTTCTCTGTGGCGAAGCTAGAGAAAGGCTACAATGCCTCACTGGCTAGGAAAGAGACCTGAGCTAAATGAGCTTAAATAAAATAAGCTATACAAAATATCTCTTGTGATGTGTAAACCATACATTAGTCATGTTCTTTCTCCTGGCCTTGAAATACTACTGGTAGCACGATTTCCAGAGATTTGTGTAGACGCACAAAGCAGAAGGGCTGTTCATGTTCCCAGGGCTATTGTGTTAGTCTATTAAAAGAACCCGTTTCCCCTCCTCTATGATCTCTATCTTACCACTATCGATGCACAGATTGTGTGAGAAAAACAAATGTCCCTTAACAGTTGATGGTGTTAAGTGTTAGAATTTATCATGAACCAGTGTTTGGAGTATTTCACCATTAAAATATGACAGCCTTTTTACAGAGCAGGGATAAATCCCAGTACTGCATGAATTACATTTCTAATGACAAGAAACTTATTTCCTGAAACCAGGTGGGTTGATTTACTAGTACAGTAATTAATCTTAGCTTAGACTAGAAATTTAAATTAGATATGTTAAATGTTTATTATTTTAAAGCTTAGGGTGAAGAGGATCAAGAAATCAAGGTTTGTTTTATTCTCATCTTTCCAGACTGGCTAAATAAGAGAAGTCAAAACAAGAGAAAAAGGATATTGATTCTGATTCATTCCATGGTGTTAAGACACATCAGAATTACTTGCGCATGGAGCTCCTTATACAGGCTTTCCTGTCTACCTAACAACAACAATAAAAGCACCAAGGGCCTCCAGGACTGAGGATAGCAAACAGATCTTTAGTTTTGGAACCGACATGGGCCGTGTTTCTGCATCTATGCCTGTGTCATGGATCGATACGGTAGCTCTTCAGAAAAAGCAAAAGCTAGCCAAGGAATAATAAAGATGATCAAATCGATCTCATTATTCAAGCCAGTGTGTAGCTCAAAAATCAAACACTGCTCCTGCTGAATCAAAATCAAATCGATGTCCCCACCACACTCTGATAATCTACCTACTCTGAATACCAAAGATCTGAGGTCAGAAAATGCATGTGATAGTGCTATATAATGGAAGTCCTTGCTGCTTTTTTTGTTGTTCATGTTTTGTGCTTTGGTTTCCCTCTTTGTGCTTCCTGTATACCTCTGATCCCTGCTTCTTCCTCACACTCCTTCGCTTGCACTCGTCCATTGGTAATATTCCACTAAAATTTGACTTGATACTTCCTGCTCGTCCTCTTTTGCTGTACTGTCCTTCCTCTGTGGAACTCTGGAACTCTGTCTCACCCTACTGTCTCATTACATATATCTAAATACCAGAGTGCTATTTTTCCATACTTCATAGCAAGAGTGTACATTCCCTAAATACCTGTCCCAATGCAACTGAAGCTTTTACCTCCTCAGAGCATTTAAATGGTTTCATCCCTGTGTGGATTCTCTGATGCCATATGAAGCTTTCTAGCCAGCCAAAAGCTTTTACCACACTCAGGACATGTAAATGGTTTCACTCCTGTGTTTATTCTCTGGTGCATTGTGAGGTTTACCTTCTGACCAAAGCTTTTACCAGACTCTATACATGCAAATGGTTTCTTTCCCATGTGGACTTTCTCTGTTGCATTGTGAGATTTACATTACATTCAAAGCTCCACACTTAGAACATATGAATGGATTCACTTTATTGTGAATTTTCTTGTGTATTTTGTACGTTTTGTATGTATTTGTTTGAAAATGGACCAAAAAATAAAGCATCCAAATCACAAAACATTTTTCCAAACAGCATTTTCAAAAGGAAAAGATAGACCTTTTTTTTTTTGCAGAAAATTAATTTTCCTGTTCTGATTTTGAACATTTTACAATAAATGTCCAAATTCAGAGTTAGATGTCATATACAAAAATGCTCCTTGTGCATTTGACTTGCCCAAGGTCACAAGGAGCAGCAGTGGGAATTGAACCCATGTTGCCAGGATCAAAGCCTGCTGCACTAACCATTAAGCCACTCCTCCTCTGTCTTGGACGGTTTGCATTTGGACATTTTTTGTTCGAAAATGGACAAAAAAAAGGACGTCCAAATCACAAGACGTCCATAGTATTTTCCAACACAAAAGAAAGACGTCTGTCTTTTTTGAAAATGACCTTCTTAACTGTTCAGAATTTCGACATTTTTGTATAACGTCCAAATTCTGATTTAGACGTTCTATCAAAAATGCCCCTCCACATCACCTGGGTCATAATTACCACTAGCACACCACATTAACAAAGGAAGGAAAATGAGTGCCTGAAAGTAGGTGCCGACAGTCATAGCACACAAAATCAGACACAATTTTATAACTGTCTGCACCAAATCAATGGGTGTGTGTTCATCAGTAACATATGCAAGTACTTGTTGCCTACGTATATGTGCAATAATAAAATAGTTTTGTATGACCATACTCAGACCAAGGTCCCTTCACAATGGCTCAGAAAGACCCTAGCCAGCATATGCAAAATTTTGCACTAGGGGAACTCAGACTCCTAGAGAAGGGGATTAACCTACATTACAATGTGCTTCATTGAACAGCTGGCACAAGAGTCTGCTCCCAACAAAAGATGTAAAGACATCCCTGTAGTGTAGCATTTGTCAGAAGTTAAATGCAATTTATCACAATAATGGGGATTTCAAAGATCTCAAACAAAAAAAGATGGAGATGTTTATGGAAGAGCATGAAGGCCCTAGCAGCCAAATTGCACCCACTTCAAAACAGAGCAAGGCCATCTCAACATGTGACCCTTCAACTACTGCTGGAGTGAGGCAATGCAACACTTCAAGGAAGAGGTTTGGTAAGTCTTGCTCTAGGGTGAACTCTGTTTTACCCCTTATAATGATGATGATAAGGATCCTAGCTGTTAGCTGTAAACCATTAATTCCCCCCCCCCCCAGCTTGTTCTATTATAGACATTGAATTGTAGCATGCATGTAATTTTGGTCACATGACAACATCTCCAACATTGCTCCCCTGGCTCCTATTGCTATTGGATAATAACTACAGTAGCATGCAGCCCATACACAATCTTTTTTCCTAAACTCTATCAGGAGCAGATTGACAGTGATCTGGGCCCCTGGGCAAAAAGGGTCATGGGCCCCTAACTACCTGTAAAAGTGATTAAACTATTTGGTGGCTAGGGCAGATGGATCTTCTTACTGTTGTAGTGAGAGGGGCCCACTCTCGGGCAGTTCCCTTTTGTCCCAGTGGTCAGTCCACCCCTACTCTTAATATCTCCACCCTCTCCCCTAAGTCTTTGGAACCCATTCTTCCTTCCTATTCTACAGCCCATATACACATCCTAGTTTAAAATATCTACATATCTTGAAGCTTGTAGTCCATCTGTGTCATGTCAATACAACCAAGTCCCTTTTTATTGTTCTTATTGCCATGGATTTTTTTGCCAGGCACAATGGTGACAATTCTATAAGTGGCATCTCATTTTAGGTGCTCCCATGCCACATGGTGAGAGCCTATTCTATAGCAGCACCTGGACACCCAGATCTTGTTATAGAATACAGTGATACCTCAGTTTTTGTCGATAATCCATCCGAAAACAATCAGCGAAATCCGAAACCGACGAAAACCGAGGCAATTATTTCCATATGAATCAATGAGCAGGAGAACGCATGGGTTGCCCTTTGTTTTCGCAAAATTAGCAGAGAGGTCACGTGGGCATGCCGACGAAATCCGAGACAAATTTTTCGCGGAAAAAATCGACAAAAACTGAAACTGACGATAGCCGAAGTCAATGAAAACTGAGGTATTACTGTACTAGAATAATTTAGCACTAGAGGACCTGTTATTTAAGGCACATTTACACCATGCATAGACCTGGTGAATGATTGCTGGCGTTTCCTAGGGGATTCCTGTCAGCGAGATGAATGCCCCTGCATAAGTTTGTTTAAACTGGGTTGTTCCTGATGAAGCCCAGAAGCAGGTGAAACGATAAGGGCCCCGTTGAACACAATTAAGCAGTTGGAATGAGGAGTGACTAAGCCAGCTGAGAAAATCTAAGTTATTTTATGCTATAGCTGTGCTTTTGGAAATATTTGATTCTCAGTGATAATGTTTGCACTAAGAGAAAGTTTTGATTGTAAGCATGTGAGATTAATTTCCTTACCCAATGAAAGAGATCAGACCACGGACACCAAAATCTTATATAGATAACGTGTATTGTTGGTCAGACCTTGGTCAATACCTTGGTTTCTGAGGGTAATCTTCATGCTTTCAAGTATTGTATGCCTTTTTATGACCTTTTGGGATTGAATTTGGCTGTTGTTCAGTTGTTTTGAATTAGTTTACCTATCTTTGATCAACAGCTCATACTGTTACTTATTTGTTAGGTAACTATAGGCACCCAAAGGTGACAAGGGCACATGTAACTTACAGTATTATGTAAGTTACATGCGTAAGCTCCATCCATGTGCATGCCCCTTGCATTTGCGCACTATAGCACTTACACACGCCCTTATAGAATAGTGCATAGGAATCCTACATGTGTAAGTATGTCTTTTTTCTGCACTTCTCTTTATAGAACTACCCTTCACATGGGTTGAATGTCTTCATTATTCTGGTGCCACTTAGAACATGTACTACCTAAATTTAACAACCAGCAGAAGAGGCAATGATCCACAAACCAGCGTAGCAGTAGAAAAAGAAGCAGATGAAAGAGACTGAAGTGCTGAGAAATTTTATTGAGACAGACACCCGACGTGGCCAATTAGTCCAAAATAGCAATGCAGCACTTCTTGTTCAAAGGAGCAGATTCACCACCAATTTTTCAATGCTGTCAGTATTGGTGGTGAATCTGCTCTTTTGAACTAGAAGTGCTGCACTGCTATTTTGGACTAGTTGGAACCAGGGGCGTATCTGGACTCGGGCGGTAGGGGGGGCCAGAGGGAGGGGGCACATTTTAGCCCCCCCCCCGGCGCCACCGATTCCCCCCCCCCGTCATTTCCGGACCCCCCCCTCGCCACCAATGACACCCTCCCCCGCTGCTGTCACTTACCTTTGCTGGCGGGGGACCCCAACCCCCCGCCAGCCGAGGTCCTCTCTTCCATGCAGGCTGCGCCGCTGCAAGTTGCAACGCTTCCTGTTCTTCTGAGTCTGACGTCCTGCACGTACAACGCGCAGGACGTCAGACTGAATTCCAAATTCTGAGTCTGACGTTCTGCACGTTGTACGTGCAGGACGTCAGACTCAGAAGAACAGGAAGCGTTGAAACTTGCATCCTGCACGGAAGAGAGGACTTCGGCTGGCGGGGGCTTGGGGTCCCCCGCCAGCAAAGATCAGCGACGGGTTGGTGGCGGGCGGGCGAGGTGGAGAGGGTCTGTGGTAGGGGGGTCCAGGGCGAAATCTGCGGGGGCCCAGGCCCCTATAGCCCCCACGCAGATACGCCCCTGGTTGGAACTATTATGGGAATACCGGTTGCTCCATCCCAAATAGTTTTTAACCCCTGATGCAGCTGTAGGGCAAAATGTGGCTGCATCGGGTGTTTGTCTCAATAAAATTGTTCAGCATTTCAGTCTCTTTGGTCTGCTGCTTTTTCTGCTGCGACCTAAACTTATGACACAAGTACTGTGACCTGTCAAGCACATGGTGAAGGACCACACAACTGAAAGTTACTGAACTGTAAAGTGCATGTCTCCCAGCTGCTATTCAGCTCCCTAGGACCCTGGGCAAGTCACTTAACCCTCCACTGCCCCAGGAACAAAAATAAATTAGATTGTGAGCCCACTAAGGACAGAGAAAGTACTTGTATATAATAAAGGAATGCTGCTCAGAAGGAATGGATCCTAAAGAGCTTAGACGAGATTGGGTGGCAAAGCCGATGGCGGGAGACGGAGATGGTGCTGGGCAGATTTATACGGTCTGTGCCAGAGCCGGTGGTGGGAGGCGGGACTGGTGGTTTGGAGGCGGGGATAGTGCTGGGCAGACTTATACGGTCTGTGCCAGAACCGGTGGTGGGAGGCGGGGCTGGTGGTTGAGAGGCGGGGATAGTGCTGGGCAGACATATACGGTCTGTTCCCTGAAAAGGACAGGTACAAATCAAGGTAAGTTATACACAAAAAGTAGCACATGTGAGTTTATCTTGTTGGGCAGACTGGATGGACCGTGCAGGTCTTTTTCTGCCGTCATCTACTATGTTACTATGTTACTATGTAGACTGTTTTGGTTGCACCACAGAAAGGTGGTATATTAAATGCTTAACTCTGACCCTTCTATATTCCCACAATCAACAGTGGGAGCACTGTTTGAGAATGGGATCCCATTCTAGGAGTTAGAGCCTTTAGTATGACATGTGCCACATTGGCATATATACATTATAGGGTAGATATTCATAAAGATTTAATGGGGTAGGAAAGCTCCTACCTGATTAAATCTCACTGAACTGCCTATTGCTACTGAATATATGCTCTGACCACCACAATACTATCCAGTTAGTACCAGAGTGGTTCAGAAATGGAGACCTATGACCTGGATTTTCAATGCTAGTGCCCAGATTAAGTCCGGTATTCAATATCTGGGTCTAATTTGTCCAGAAGTGGTCAGTGTTTAAAGAAATGCTGACTCTTGAATATTGCCCTATATGTTACCTGCAGGTTACAGACAGAGGTTCAGCCATTTCTTGTCCAGTAACCAGTCAACAGAGCTTTACCCTGTCCAAGAACAGTCATTAGATATTCCTTGTGTTTTCTATCCTACAGGTGCAGCAGCTGGGACCAGGAGGCTAATTGGGACAGGGAAGCTGGTCCCTCCTATCAATATCAAAGGCAAAGACATTAGCTCTCACTACACAGTATCTAGTGGAGAACATCTCTGGAACAAGAGGCCCATAAATTGGAGGCTGGTGATGAGGAAGACTAGGAAAAAGAGGCTGGTAACAATAGCCAGGACTCAGAGGCTGGTGAAGAAGAAGGTGACAAGCTGGAGGAGGCAGATGTAGAGAACAAGCATCCTGATGAGCAGGAGGAAGAAAAAAACATTAACCAGGATGCCAACATCCCTGGGGAGAGAGAAGACCCTTTAATGGTGGTGGCTCATGATATGTGGCTATGATAGCATCAACTGAAGAAGGAGGTCTCAGTGCTCTGAGCTGATATTAAGGCAGTGTATGAAATATGAAGATATCCATAATGTGTGCATAATTAAAACTAGAGCATTTGAAAGTGACAGAATTGGATGGAAACAATGACCATGGAACCAAATGTAATATACTGTAGTAAGTTTTGCTCTAATACACCAGCATCTGAGCATTGAATATCATTAACAAATAGCATCCTACTTTAGAGGAACTAGTGACCCACTTCTAACTTGAATGACTAGTTTAGTTAACCTGCTGCTCAGATGTAAGATGTTCTTATGTGAATAATATTCAGCTGCATAATTTTGCAGTATTAGCATCAATCATTCTCCTCCACTTTTCTATAAATACATATTAGTTGAAAAAGTCTTTAGAAATCCTACTCGGTAACTGTGCGTACTGGGTTATATAGGAGAGACTCCTTTGTAATTTTCCTGATGGAATATTGCTGACTTCAATCACCTTGGGGACTTCTGCACTGATGAAGCCACTGATATGTGCCCGATCAGTCTCAAAGGAGTTTTCATAGCCCACTTTTCACCCTCTGCATGCCAATTAAGCAGCAGAATTACATAAAACAGAGAGAATCACTTATATTTCTGAATACTAACATGTATTTGAAAAGCTGACAGAAAGATATTAGTGAGTAATTAGAGTGAATTTTTTAAGCCCTGGAATCTCCATCTTGTTCTACCATGTGCTATTTTTACCCTCATCTCCCTCTCTTGGAGTTTAAGCTTTTTTATTTCTGTATGGCCATAGCACACCAGGCTCTTAATTATATTCATTTAGAAACACTAAACAAAATGAATGCTATAACCATGTTGCAAATATAGATAGATGGATAGATAGATAGATAGATAGATAGATAGATAGATAGATAGATAGATAGATAGATAGATAGATAGATAGATAGATAGATAGATAGATAGATAGATAGATAGATAGATAGATAGATAGATTTCTCATCAGCTTTTGACACTGTGGATCATGATATCATGCAAGCACAACTGACAGAAATAGGTATCAATGGAACAGTACTTGCCTGGTTCAGATCCTATCTATCAGACAGGCAACAATCCATATTGTTTGGCAGCAACTCATCACCACCATGGACACTGACCTGTGGGGTACCACAAGGATCGATACTGTCACCTATTCTGTTCAATATCTATCTCAAGCCACTAACTGAGCTGATTCGGTCAATGGACACTCAGCTCTACATCTATGCGGATGATGTGCAGCTACTCATACCCATTGATCCTGACTTACCTATAGCCTTGAATAAACTGATTACCTGTCTAATATCAATTCAAGAATGGGCTAAGCACAACAAACTTTGCCTGAACCCAAGAAAAACTGAGCTTCTCTGGGTCCCTAACACAAGTGGATACATACCTGACATCAAAATCCCTTTTAGAAAGTATGAACTCCCCCTCAAATCACAAGTCAGGAACCTTGGAATACAGTTAGATTCAACACTTACTCTGATTCCCCAAATCCAAGCAACCTTCAAGAGCTGGTTCTACTATTTGCGACAGCAACGCTGCCTCTCTCCTTACATTGAGAAGGGAAATCTTATCCCAGTTGTGCATGCCATGATAACATCAAGACTGGATTACTGCAATGCACTTTACAATGGTCTGATGGTTCGTCCTGGAAAGAGAAGATGGAACCTTTATCCACACGGGAGTTATCTACAGACCTCCAGCATAAATAGCGAAGCTAGACAAGGATCTGATAAATATTCAAAAGATTGGTATGAAAGGGGAGGTGCTACTGTTGGGAGATTTCAGTTTGTCTGATGTGGATTGGAATGTCCCGTCTGCAGAATCGGAAAGAAGTAGGGAGATTGTGGGTGCCTGTCAAAGTGCCTTGCTCAGACAAATGGTGACGGAACCCACGAGGGAAGGGTTGATGCTGGATCTAGTGCTCACGAATGGAGGAAGTGTTTCTAATATCCAGGTGGGTGCCCACCTATGTAATAGTGATCATCACACCATATGGTTTGATATAAGGGCGAAGGCACAGTGTGGATGCACAAAACTAAAAGTACTGGATTTCAGATGTACTGATTTTGATAAAATGGGGGAATACCTGAAAAAGGAGCTGTTGAAGTGGGAAGGCATAGGAGAAGTGGAACATCAGTGGTCAAAGCTGAAGGCTGCTATAAATATGGCGACTGATCTTTACGCAAGGAAAGTAAACAAAACCAAGAGAAACTGGAAGCCTATATGGTTTTCCAACCAAGTAGCTGAAAAAATAAGAGCAAAAGAGGCTTTGTTCAAGAGATACAAAAGAACGCAACGAGAGGATCACAGAAAAGATTATCGGATTAAACTGAAAGAAGCGAAGAGGTCAGAGAGATGGTTAAATATTATCTCAGATAGGGTAGGAGTGGATAAACATGTCCTGCTGCAGTATGTGCAGCCCGAGTCACTCAGCCGTGAGTGCTCAGTTGCATAATATAGAACAACGATATATTTTTGAGTGGGCTACGGTGGCCCCCAATGGCCTCAATCTTGAGGTAGAGTGGTTATAGTGAGGCCACGTTATCTAAGGGGAGGAGTTAAGGTATATTTAAACTCCTGTCCAAGTGCCCTATGGTATAGCGTTCATTGAGCAGGTAGAAAAACCCTGACTTGGATTGAAGTCCAGATGGTAAGCAGTCAATTTTGATATTTGATGATTAGAAAGTATCAGAATGATTAGTATAAAAAAGCCATTGCCTATGCTTGCATTTGTATGTTTGTGTATATATATTATAGATTCCGGGCATTGGTTCCTCCTGATGAAGGAACCTTCCAAAATGCGGTCTCGCATAGAGGACCAGGATAAGATATAGAAAATCTGCTGGATTTAAAAGGACTCCCAGTTGGAGTGAATGTTCACGCATAACGCACCTCGGTAGCCTTTCCCTCGTTGCGAGTTTCCTCATAGGACATTGTTCTCAAGAGATGGTGAATAACCTCTCCATAGCATTTGAACCTGTGTTCAAAGACTTTGTTTGAGCTTGCGAATATTGGACTGAACAGCTATAATACGATTACAAAGATAGTATAGTAATGATTGAAGCATGCTCTTTGATCTTATGCTTGTTATATAAGCAAACGAAGGTCTTTGTATTAATTGATAAGATGTGATAAGGTGATCATGATAGTGAAGAGAATTGAGTGTTATGAGTGAATGCGACGTGTGATTGTGAGTTCTGAGGACTGGGGCAAGATATAGGTATATGTGATTGAATAAACAAGTTGAAGAAATTTATGCTGTAAGGAGTACTTTATGTCTGTAGTTAAAATTTAATGCCAAGAAATGCAGAGAAGTCTCTGAGCACCAACTGCCGTTCAACCGCTGCTGCTAGAACTGCATCGGCTCTGTGGCGCTTTCCCGCTGCAGTCCTTTGATCACCAGATCGGCTTGAAGCGGTTCATTTTAGGTGCCATTCACCTCTGCTGTTGGTCTCCTTCCTTCCTTTCCTTCGCTACCGGAGGTTTGCTGCTTGAGTGAGATCCCCAGCGCTGCCTCTTTACCATTGCTGTTTTGTTCTTCAGAGGAGGAGCCCCGTCTTCGATGCTGGTCAGCTGTTATCTGCCGGCAACCTCCTTCCTGACAGCTGATTGTTGCTGCAGTTTTGGCGCCTGTGAGGAGATTCCGGGGTTGCCTCTTCAGCGTTACTGTTTGGGTGGAGGTGCCCATCTTTGATGCTGGTCAGCAGTTGTACATCGGCCTCCACCTCCCGCTCATCTGCTCTCTGCTGCAGCTTTGGAGCAAACAGATCCCCGCGCCAGCTCTCCTGCCTTGCTGTTTGAAGTGCATCCGACAGATCCCAGTTTCGTCCAGGGAGCTCAGAACAGCGGTTTTTGTGTCCCTCAGTCCACCCCCTACTACAGTCTGGATTGTACTGTCTATATGAACTATGAAACTATTATACCTTTTTTTCAGGTCCCTCTTCCCACTACTGACTTGCCCTGTTCTTCATGTCTCGCTCACTGAAAATAACTTTATTCCCGTCATTCGCAGTTTCCACAGCTGGTCTAGCCGACTTACCTACAATCGGATAAAAACCAGAGGGTCCTGCAGAACTCCACCTTCACCATATGGTCAGACCTGCCATCCTAAACCTACATCATCCCCAAACGACAACTCCTACGGATTTCTCCCTCTCCACCCAGACGACCCTCTTTCAAAATCTCCTCGTGGGCTACATTAATGCCAGATTGGTGGTTAACAAAGCAACTATCATCTCTGACTGGATCTTAGAGGAATGCCTTGACTTGCTTTTTATCAGTGAAACATGGATTCCTATCCAACAAGATCCCATTCTTCTCGATTTATGTCCTTCGGGCTACAAACTAACACATTGGTCTCGTCAGGGAAGAAGAGGAGGTGGCATTGCTTTGATCTATCGCTCCCAATTTACTATTGATATTACAGCGGATTCACTAACTCCTCATTTTGAAATTGCCTCCTTGAGAATCACCAACAAATCGTTGCATGGCCATTTAAATTGTGTTCTATTTTATAGACCTCCTGGTAATTGGAATCAATCGCAAACTATCTTTACTGACTTCATCTCCAACGTATGTTTAACTAGTCTTAACATTATTGTTGTAGGTGACATTAACCTCCACCTAGAAGATACCACATCGGCCAGTGTGCGGGATTGCACTGATTTCCTCCTCTCATGGGACTTTTCTTTACCAACCCTACAGGTTATCCATACCAAAGGGCATTCCCTCGATCTACTTGCATACAAATTAGCCTATGATAATTTTTGCATAAAAAATTTAAATGGACAGAAACGCCATGGTCCGATCACTACAAGTTGAACATAACCCTTTTATGGCGAAAAAAGGGTCTCCAACGCTCACCAGGACATATTCCTTACAGCTTTAGAAATAAGATTGACCCAAGGGACTTTTGGAAAATGGTTTATGACATTCAATGGATAGCTAGTATGGATTCTAAATCCTTCCACTTCGACTGGGATACTAGACAAGTGTAGAACCATCTTAGATGTTTTAGCTCCTGTTCACACTCGCACGACTCACCAACAGAACTTGACACCTTGGTATAATGCAGTGGCGTAGCCACGGGTGGGCCTGGGTGGGCCGGGGCCCACCCACTTTGGCCTCAGGCCCACCCAGCAACGGTGCATGCTGCAGGCCTTCTTTCCCTCGGGCCCTCCCTCCCCTTCGGGCAGCACCGCAGTCTACCTGAACAGGAAAGCTGCACGGCACCGGGTCGTCCTGCTGCTACGCTGCCGCCCTCCGCTCCAGTCATCATCATTCTGGCACAGAGTTCTTCTGCTGCTTATCTGCAGCGGATCCGCGCGCTGCCAGGGCTGTATGCTGCTGCGACTGCTTCCTCTGCGCTGGCCCCGCCTTCCGCCTCTTCAAGAAGGCGGGGCCAGCGCAGAGGAAGCAGTCGCAGCAGCATACAGCCCTGGCAGCGCGCGGATCCGCTGCAGATAAGCAGCAGAAGAACTCTGTGCCAGAATGATGATGACTGGAGTGGAGGGCGGCAGCGTAGCAGCAGGACAACCCGGTGCCGTGCAGCTTTCCTGTACAGGTAGACTGCGGCGCTGCCCGAAGGGGAGGGAGGGCCCGAGGGAAAGAAGGCCTGCAGCATGCATGTCAGTGAGTGGTGTCTGGGGAAAGGGAGGGAAAAAAAACCTGCAGCATGCTGGCGGGTGGTAGGTTTGTTGTGTGTGTGTGCTGGTGGGGGGGGGGGGGTCAGGGAGAGACAGGAGCACTGTTGGGATGAGGGAGTGAGACAGATAGGGGGAGGGACGGAGAGATGCTGCAAGGGAAAAGAGAGGGAGAATGGTTGGATATGGGTGGGATGGGGAGAGGGAGGGAAAGGGCATTAGAGAAAAAAACGTGTTGGACATGAAAGTGGAAGGGAGGGAGAGATGAGAGGGGAACTGTTGAACATGGCATTGAGGTGAGAGAAAGGAAGGATGGAGAGATGGTGGGAGGGGGAGAGAGATGTTAAACCAGGGGCTCAAGGCAGGGAGCGGGAGAAAAGTTGGACATGAAGAAGGTGGAGAAGAGGAGAGGAAAGGAGAGATGCACAAGCGGGGGAGGGGAAAAAGAGGGAAGATGGATCCAGGAAGAGAAGATAGACAATGGATGGTAGGGAAGAGAAAGGGAAAATGCTGGACAATGGGGGAAGAGAGAGGGAACAGGAAGATGCTGGTGGTGGGAGGTAAAAGGTATAGGGAAATAGGCTATGAGGGCGAGGAGGGTAGAAAGAGGGAACAGATGCTTGGCTGGGAGGGGGGGGAGAGAGAAAATTTTGTGCCCACCCACATTGTGCTCAGGCCCACCCAAAATTGGCTGTCTGGCTACGCCACTGGTATAATGAAGAACTTCAAACACTTAAAATACTTACTCGACGTGCTGAGCGGTCCTGGAGAAAAAATAAAAATGAGCATACTCTTCACACGTGGAAACAAGTGCAACGAAAGTATAAATATTCAATATGACAGTCTACACAGCAGTACTACAAAACCAAAATAGGGCCAAACTTTAAAGACATAAGGAAACTATTTTACTTTGTCAATAAATTAACAGATTCTAATTCACTGATCACCGCTTGCACAGATATTCCATCTGCTAATGATCTTGCAACATACTTTCAGGAAAAGATTACTAATTTGCAGAAAACAATTCCACAGACCACTGCCGACATTGATTCCTTTCTCCAATGTCTCACACCTAACTCTGGTGAACATCCTGCAGACCGTCTCTTGTCAAACTTTGCCCCGCTCACCTTGGAGGCTGTCACCCAGGGGTTTCACAAATTTTCCAAGAAGTACTGTCGACTAGACCCTTGCCCTAATTACTTGCTCAAATCGGCACCATCATGCTTTCTTGCAGACCTTACTACCTACCTAAACTTTATGCTCGAGCGTGGTCTATTCCCTGTAGCACATGGCAACATATTACTTACGCCAATTCCAAAGGAGCCCAAGAAAAAAAGTGGTGACCTTACCAACTTTCGCCCTATTGCTTCAATACCACTTTTTGTAATACTAATGGAGAGCATGGCGACGAAACAACTTACAGACTATCTTGACAAGTTTTCTGTTTTCCATGAATCTCAGTCTGGATTTTGTTCCCTTCACAGCACCAAAACAGTGCTCATCACTTTACTTAACAGCTTTCGACAAGAAATAGCTCACGGCAAGAGTCTACTATTAATACAGTTCGATATGTCAAGTGCTTTTGACATGGTTGATCACACCATACTGCTGAACCTTCTTGACAGCCTAGGAATCTGCGGACATGTTCATAGCTGGATCAGGGGCTTTCTCTCTTCCAGAACTTACCAGGTAATCGCCAATTCAGAATTATCGCAGTCATGAAAAGCAACTTGTGCAGTCCCTCAAGGCTCTCCGCTATCGCCAACTCTCTTCAATATTATGATGATACCGCTGGCCAAGACCTTAGATAGCTTAGGACTTCACCCACATATTTATGCAGATGATGTTACTATTTATATTCCCTTCAAAAATGACTTGTCCGAGACCTCTAGAGAAGTTAACCGCTGTTTAGATACGATGTACTTTTGGGCATCTTCTTTCAAATTCAAGCTGAATGCTGACAAAACACACTGCCTACTATTATCATCTCAGCACAACAAGTACAGACCTCCAACATTAATTACCCCCACCTTACGCCTTCCCATACTGGATAGTCTCAAAATTTTAGGAGTCAACCTTGACCGCTCACTTTCACTCGAACAACACGTTAACACCACCACAAAGAAGATGTTCTTCTCGCTGTGGAAACTAAAAAGAATAAAACCATTTTTCCCCCGAGAGGTCTTTCGCAACCTCATACAGTCCGTCGTATTATGCCATCTGGATTACTGTAACAGAGTGTATGCTGGATGTAAACAGCAATTAATTAAGAGACTGCAGACGGCCCAAAATACAGCGGCCAGATTGGTTTGTGGAAAGTCCAAGTTTGAGAGTGCCATGCCCCTCCGAAAGACACTACATTGGCTCCCTGTCAAACATCATATCACCTTTAAACTCTGCTCTCTAGTTCACCAAATCCTATACGGTGAAGTTCCTGGCTATATGATTGATCTCATCAACCTACCGCTTCGGAATACGTTCCGACTCTCCCATTCATATCTTACCCTTCATTATCCAAACTGCAATGGTATCAAGTACAAGTCTACGTATGCTACCTCCTTCTCTTTCATTAGCGCTCAGCTTTGGAATTCTTTGCCAAGGACCATAAAAACCATCACAGATCATCTAACTTTCCGGAAATCTCTGAAGACCATGTTGTTCAGAAGTGCTTATCCCACGGCCTCTTCCAGTGTCTCCACTGCTGGAAGCTCATCGATCTAGAGACATTTGGACACATCCCCCTTCCCTCTGTTTCCCTTCACCTTCTGCCCATTCCTACTCTTCCCTATTATCTCCTGCTGTATTAGCTTCGTTTTGCTGCATTGGCGTCTGCCTCTGCGGAGCATTGTAAGCCACATTGAGCCTGACACTGGGAAACTGTGGTGTACAAATGAGATAATAAATAAAGACAAATCCCGAATAGGAGGGGAGAGATTAGCAAGCTCGACTCAGGAGAGAGACCTCGGGGTGTTGATGTCATAGGATATGAAGGTGAAGAAACAATGTGACAAGGTGACAGCCATGGCTAGAAGGCTGCATAAAGAGGGGTATAACCAGCAGAAGAAAGGAGGTGTTGATGCCCCTCTACAAGTCGTTGGTGAGGCCGCACTTGGAGTATTGTGTTCAGTTTTTGAGGCCATATCTGGCTAAAGATGTAAAAAGACTGGAAGCGGTGCAAAGAAAAGCTACGAAAATGATATGGGATTTGCGTTGCAAACCGTACAAGGAGAGACTTGCTGACCTGAACATGTATACCTTGGAGGAAAAGAGAAACAGGGGTGACATGATACAGGCGTTCAAATATTTGAAATGTATTAATCCGCATACAAATCTTTTCCGGAGACGGGAAGGTGGTAGAACTAGAGGACATGAATTGAGATTGCAGGGGGGCAGACTCAGGAGTAATGTCAGGAAGTATTTTTTCACGTGGAATGCCCTCCCGCGGGAGGTGGTGGAGATGAAAATGGTAATGGAATTCAAACATGCATGGTGTAAACAAAAAGGAATCCTGTTTAGAAGGAATGGATCTATGAAATCCTAGCGGACATTGGGTGGCAACACCAGTATTTGGAGAATAAAACCAGTGCAGGGCGGACTTCTACGGTCTGTGCCCTGAGAAAGGTGGGGACAAATCAAACTCGGATATACATAAAAAGTATTACATACCATGTAAAATGAGTCTATCTTGTTGGGCAGACTGGATGGACCGTTCAGGTCTTTATCTGCCGTCATTTTCTATGTTACTACAAAGGGCCTGCACCAACTCCACTTGATTCAGAATGCAGCAGCAAGAATCATAGAAGGTTGCAAGCAACGTGACCACATCACACCATTTTTGCAAAAACTTCATTGGCTACCAGTACAATACAGGGCTAAATTTAAAATTCTATGTCTGATTTTCAAGGTCCTGAAAGGAAATGGCCCTGAGTACCTGAAGAAAACGCTGATCCTCCACATACCGCCAAGGACACTAAGGTCCTCCCAAGGACTTTCATTAACCACACCCTCTCCAAAAGACATTATATGATGTGATACCCACAAGCGAGCCTTCTCCGGAGTAACCCCTACACTCTGGAATGCACTGCCTGAAAGGTTCCACCTAACACAAGAATATCTCTACTTCAGGAAGCAGGTGAAAGCTTGGCTCTTCAACCAGGCCTTTAATGGAAGACATAACTAACTTGTTAGTCTCACTCACACACACAAGGAGTGACTCGGGCTGCACATACTGCAGCAGGACATGTTTATCCACTCCTACCCTATCTGAGATAATATTTAACCATCTCTCTGACCTCATGTGCAACTTCCTTTAAATTAGTCACCTTACTTTCTAACTCTTCCTACTTTCTTACCTATCCATTTATTACTTCTTTGCTTTACCCTTTACTACCAATTATAATGTTCTATTAGGTATTGTGTTGACATTTGTAAGTAATATACCATGCCATAATTTGTATTGTTATTTGAATATTTTTTACTGCTGTATGCCTATTGCTCATGTTTGATTGATTCTCATTGTACACCGCCTTGAGTGAATTCCTTCAAATAGGCGGTAAATAAATCCTAATATAGATAGATAGATAGATAGATAGATAGATAGATAGATAGATAGATAGATAGATAGATAGATAGATAGATAGATATAAAAGAATGCCTTTAAAATTAATTAATACTCAATATGTCCTTTATTCTATTAAGTGAAAGGTCAATATTAGTGGCTACAAAATGTTCTGTATGGCTCCTTCCTCTGAATCATTAATTAGCCCTCTTTCTGAGTGAAAATGTACAAATTAAAACCTTTCCAGTTGTGTTTGTTGCAATTTTTATGTAATAGTGCTCCTTAGCAGAAGTATAACATGGCCCTTTTTGATCATCAGCACTCAATTTGCTGAGATGATGTGTCTAGATATAATGTGACCTTATGAGGTTTTCTGTCTAACTCTCTAAAGAGCATGACCGAGCCATAATTACATGTGCTAAGTAATGCTACTTGCTACTTAATTAGCAGTGTATTAATAAGCTGTTTGTTTTATTTGTGTATTTTTGTAGCTCCTAGGTTTCTATAATTGGTAGTTTCCCTTAAACTCTAGAAAAGGAAAGGTTTCAGTAAAGCCATTTCATTCTCCTACAAAATGAGATATTTGAGAAAAACTCACTTATCCTTTTACATGGCATAGCCATTTTGCATCGTATCTATCCTTAACAAACTAAGGGGCCTTTTTATTAAAGTGTGCGTTTAACGTAGGACTTTCCCAGATTTAACACTGCACTTATGGTTTTTTAAAAAATATTTTACTGCATTTTGGGTCTCTTTAACTAAGGCAGTAAGCCCAACTCAGGCTTACCGCTTGTCATTCCGGAACTTACCTACGGGCTACCGCAGGAGCCCGATGGTAGTACCCACCCCCAGCGTGCGCCATTTCCAGCGCTGCAAAAATATCACTGGGTTAGCATGGGAGTCCTTACCACCACCTCAGTTGGTGTCAGTAAGTGCTTCCTCAGAATTGACCATATGGTAAGTGGTTCACTTTCCGCATGGCCACTTCTGTTTGGGAAAAAAAAGAGTCTTTTACCCACTGCGGTAAAAGGGGGCCACAGCATGCATCAAAAACATACACTGATGCTAACGCAGGCCCCCTTTTACCACAGTTGAGTAAAAGGATACCTTTGTGCACTAATGTTATTATTAGCGTGCACAGCACCTGCATAGAGTTAATGCAAGAGCACTGCTTGCCTCCTATTTAGGAGGCACTAGGTGTGCTCGCTTTAACTCTGCACTATCTAGTTAACATGTGCTAATCATAGCGCCCTAGTTGGAAAACACAGGAACGCCCACTCTTTACCTATGACACACCCCCTCCCAAAAATATATTTTAAAAATCAATAATGCGCCAGTTAGCAGTTAGCCTGTTCTAGCGCACTAACAACACGTTAAGGGCCAGATTCAGTAAATGGTGCCCAAAGTGCCGAAACGATCCGCATTAAGATAGTATTGAGCAAAGTGTGCTCGGCACGTAGCACCCACCCTTTGCTGAATACTATTTTAGCGTGGATTTCACACTTAACTTTGGGCACCAGCATTCATGCCTGCTGAAACCTGGTTCAAATGTTGTCACCTAATTTGTGACAGTTGGTCACGTAAATGACAGTATTCTTTAACATCATGCTTAACTTCTAGGAACACTCCCAATCTGCTCATCAGCATCCCACTGATGTCCCTGGTGGCCCAATGGGCCACAGGTTAAACTCCCCCCACCTGGTGGTCTAGTGGCCCTTCTCCACCCCCTACCTGCAGTTGGAGGAGGGAGGTAGCCTCCCTCCTCTTCCATCGGCACCGCCTGCAAAATGACAGCATCCAGCCCTGGGATGCGCTGGGCAGGGCTTCTCAGGTAGGGTGTGGGGAAGGGCCACTAGACCACCAGGTGGGGGGGGGGGAGATTTACCCATGACCCACTGGGCCACCAGGGACATCGGTGGGATGCTAGGAGGGCTAGGGGGGACTGGAGACCCACCAGATCTCCAGCCCCTGCTGAACCTGTGTCAGGGGGGTCAGGGGGACTGGAGGTCCGCTGGACCTCCAGCCTTCATTTTGCTTGGCTCAGGCAGGGGTAGTTGGGGTCTGGTGGTCCCATGGACCTCCAGCCCCTGTGTTTGACAGAGAGAATTGTGTGCTTAAATTTGCATGCAATTATCTCTGATCATAGGTCCGGTAAAGCCCAGCGCTGTTCCAGCGCTATTTTTAGAGCACTGTTTTGATCATTTGCCTGTAAGAGCATATTTTGAGGGTGTTAATATGAAGGAACTGAATTTTACCTCACTATAGGGCCCTTTCACTAAAGTGCGCTAAGTGCTAACACACGCTTAACACAGGAGAAAAGGCTTACCACAGTAATTTGCCAGTCAGCGCATGCTAATCGTGCATTATTATATTTGGAGAGAGGGCGTGTCATGGGCAGGGACTGTGTGTGGAAGCCTTTTCCAGCTATCACATTCACATTAGCGCATTAGCACTTAGCTAAGAGCTTCTGCGTTAATTTTTTTGCAAGTCATGTAGTATCTGCACAAAGAAAAGAAAAAGAAAATCCTTAAAGTACTAGCACTTTATATATAGCCTTAAAGTAAACCTGTCTTCTATCACTGACTCCTCAGTGTTACTGTGGGCATGTCATTTTAGACTAGATTAATTAAAGCAGTTCTCCAATTTGACCCCTGTTTATGAAAGTGTGCAATGCAATCATAACCAAAATTAATATATGGCAACTGCAAAAATTTCTCTGTTAACTGTTGGAGGCATTCCTAGCATTTTTAGGGAATTGTCACACAGATAACATAGAGAAGTTGCTGCAGCATGTTAACACAACCACTAATGTACAATGTAGTTAGCTACATCTCTTCAGGTAGCTTTAACTAGTGTGTGTTAGCTGCTTCTTTAACAGCCTCTGCGTTAACAGTAAGATGCGGTCCCCAACATTTCCTGCCCATTCCCGGTCCCAAAATGGCATTTTCTGTTTTAGCTGTCCAATATGGCAATTAGGGCCAGATTTAGTAAGTGGCACTCAAAATTAGGTGCTGGAAAGATCTGCCCAAATATAGTATTCAGCAAAAGGTGCTTGGCGCAGAACGCCCTTTGCTGAATACTATCTTAACATTGATTTTGTGCCTAATTTTGAGCACCAGCATTTGTGCCTGCTGAAACCTGGTGTAAATGCTGGCGCCCAATTCATGACAACTGTCACGGTCCCAGGCTCTAAGCAAACTGTCACGGACTCAGGAACAACGTGCGCTCTTGGGCTGCTGTCGACGAGCGGCAGCAGCAGGCAGAACCCTCCAACCAGGACTGGACTAAACCAGCAAGAATGGAACAGCAAGACTGGAGCTTAAACTGAAGGCAGGCAGGACTGGAACAAGCAAGACTGGAACAACAGGACTGGAGATGAAGCTGTAGGCAGGCAGGACTGGAACAAGCAGGACTGGAGCTGAAGCTGAAGGCAGGCAGGACTGAACCAATAGGACTGGAGCTGAAGCTGTAGGCAGGCAGGACTGGAACAAGCAGGACTGGAACAACAGGACTGGAGCTGGAGCTGTAGGCAGGCAAGACTGGAACAAGCAGCACTGGAACAACAGGACTAGAGCTGAAGCTGAATGCTGGCAGGACTGGAACAACAGGACTGGAGCTGAAGCTGAAGGCTGGCAGGACTGGAACAACAGGACTGGAGCTGAAGCTGTAGGCAGGAAGGACTGGAACAAGCAGGACTGGAACAACAGGACTGGAGCCCGAGCTGTAGGCAGGCAGGACTGGAACAACCTCTAGGCAAGACAGACTAGGCTGAGCTCAAGGCTGGACAGACTAGGTAAGTTCAAGATGAGACAGACTAGGCAGAGCTCAAGGCTGGACAGACTAGGTAGAGCTCAAGGCGAGACAGACTAGGTAGAGCTCAAGGCTGGGCAGACTAGTCAGAGCTCAAGGCGAGACAGACTAGGTAAAGCTCAAGGCTGGGCAGACTAGGCAGAGCTCAAGGCTGGGCCACAAGGCCACACAAACACACAAGAGAACAAATAGAAATGTTTAGTAGTAGTAGTAGTAGTAGTAAATAGGGAAGCCAAGACAGAAGTGCCAACACCAACACACAGACAAGCTGAAGAACCAAGGCAGAAGTACTAACCCTAGCACACAGACAGAAGAACTAAACAGAAGAACTAAAGCTGAAGTGCCACACAGGCACACTAACTAGGACACAGGACAGAAGTGCTAACAAGCACACCGACAAACCTGGAGACCTTTGGCTTTGCAAAGGCCCTGAATGAATGTCCTCAACTTCCTTATAAAGGCCCTCACTGATGATGTCACAACTACAGGACAGAGGCTTGAAACACACTGAATACCAGAATGAGGCTTGTAACACACAGGAAGTGGCAGCAGGGGCAATAATGCAAAGGAAAAGAACAGACTGGAGCCACCTCTGAAGCTGACCACCAGAAGACAAGGTGAGACTGAAAGTGGAGTCACGACCACAGTCGTGACAACAGTTGAGTTCACAAATCAAACTATTCTGTAACATTGTGTCTAGCTTCCAGGAATGTCCCCTGACCTACCCATGCTCTTCTCATATCCACAACCCTTTGGACTGTGTGCTATAGAATTTAGGCACAGATGTTATAGAATAACGGCTAGGGCAGATGCATATGTAACTTTAAATTGGTGTCAATTATTGATTGTTCATGGCTCATTAACTAATTACTTTGTATGCGCATCTGCCCTCAGCACCTAACTTTGGGCGACCTATATAGAATCCGGGAGTTAGTGTGCGCAATTAGGGCCCTGTTTACTAAGCTGCGCTAGAGGCACGCTAGTGTTTTCAGCACATAAGTATTAGTGCGCGCTAACCATGTTGATGCCCATAATATTCTTATGGGCGTCTACATTACGTACATTAATTTTTAGCATGCACTAAAAATGCTAGCGCACCTTGGTAAACAGGGCCCTTAATGTGCTGTGTTATCTCAGTAACATGTTAGCGCATTCTAAAAACTGCATTGAACAGTTTAGCAAATAGGTCCTTTTGGGTTTTTTGGAAAATGCTTAGTACATAGACCACATCTCCTTATGTCTGAGTTTGTCTGCAATTGGATAATAATACAGTAATGATACTGTTCTTTTCTAATGTACCTTTTATAAAGCTTTCATTAGCTCCTGGCATCAGAAATATGCTGCAAGATTATTTCAGCCCAAACATTTGATTGGTTCTGAGCTATTAAAAATTGTAACAACTATTGGGACGTTGCTTGGCTGAAAGGAGGCATTTTTAAGACAGACGTTATAAAATAAGAAATAGAATGTCATTATATACACCATGGTTCACATGGTATATGCTATAGGGATGTGAATGGGATGACTTTTGATTTAATCTCTTTTTCTTTCACTATCTATTTTGGTGGGAGGATTCATTTCAGTGTGTTTAGCATAAATAAGCATTGGATAATTTATAAATATAACAAAAGGGAGATAGAGGGATAAAACAAGATAATGGAAGACAGGAATAACCACTTTTATGCAAAATGCTGTTTCAAACTTTATCCTGTATAACTGCTTATAATTTAATATTTGTTACACAATACAACCTTATAAAATAATTCATAAACTAACTTCTATAAAGTTTCATATGGCCACATATAGAAGATTCATGCAACATTTTTTCTTTATCAGAAGATTTATAACTATAATATGTACGTACTAAATTGTCTGGATTGTAAGCCACATAGAACCTGAACTCTGTTTGGGATAATGCGGATACAAATTTTGTTATAAATGAATAAAAGTAGAGTTGATGAACAGGATGACGCAAACAACATTTACCCCCCTGTTTACTTAGCTGAGCTAGCGGCTGCCGTGCGCTAATGCCAACATAGCCCATTCACTTTGAATGGGCTGTGTAGGCATTGCCACACAGCTTAGTAAACAGAGGGGGGGGGGGTTAAAGAATATAAGAGTATGTAATTCTGATCAAGTGATCACTCAGGGGTCCTTTTACAAAGGTGCACTAGCATTTTAGTGTGCGCTAAATGCCAGAGATGCCCATATATTCCCATGCTGGTATTTCATAGTCAAATCCCACAGTATATGGTAACAAATGACAAAATAGTAAACTAGAACCAAGACTAGTCGCTGCTACTTGAGTATAACTAACAGCAATACAGGCCCAAGTGTTTCTATAATATACATGAAAATAGATCTTAACAAGTTTTTACTAATTACTAAAAAATTGTTAAGATCTATTTTCATGTATATTATAGAAACACTTGGGCCTGTATTGCTGTTAGTTATATTCATGTAGCAGCGACTAGTATTGGTTCTAGTTTACTATCATATATTCCCATGAGCATCTCTAGTGTTTAGCACTAGCGCACCTTTGTAAAAGACCCCCTCAATGATGTAGTTGGCAATAAAACAGGAAAAACTACTTCCTAATGGGTAACCAGGGATCAGTCAAATTAACCCCTGATGCAGGAAGTTTGGCCGAAACACACCCGTGTCGGGTCCTTTGAGTTATGAAAATAAAGTGCTTCCTCGATCCACCTTTGAGCCTACATCATTTCTTTGTTGGAGATTTAAAACTGATTCAGATTTGGGGATAAGGGAAGACTGTGAAATCCATTCCATGGTATCTAGCAGCTCCACTACAACAGCTCACTGCTCAGTTAGTATATACAGTGGGGGAAATAAGTATTTGATCCCTTGCTGATTTTGTAAGTTTGCCCACTGACAAAGACATGAGCAGCCCATAATTGAAGGGTAGGTTATTGGTAACAGTGAGAGATAGCACATCACAAATTAAATCCGGAAAATCACATTGTGGAAAGTATATGAATTTATTTGCATTCTGCAGAGGGAAATAAGTATTTAATCCCTCTGGCAAACAAGACCTAATACTTGGTGGCAAAACCCTTGTTGGCAAGCACAGCGGTCAGACGTCTTCTGTAGTTGATGATGAGGTTTGCACACATGTCAGGAGGAATTTTGGTCCACTCCTCTTTGCAGATCATCTCTAAATCATTAAGAGTTCTGGGCTGTCGCTTGGCAACTCGCAGCTTCAGCTCCCTCCATAAGTTTTCAATGGGATTAAGGTCTGGTGACTGGCTAGGCCACTCCATGACCCTAATGTGCTTCTTCCTGAGCCACTCCTTTGTTGCCTTGGCTGTATGTTTTGGGTCATTGTCGTGCTGGAAGACCCAGCCACGACCCATTTTTAAGGCCCTGGCGGAGGGAAGGAGGTTGTCACTCAGAATTGTACGGTACATGGCCCCATCCATTCTCCCATTGATGCGGTGAAGTAGTCCTGTGCCCTTAGCAGAGAAACACCCCCAAAACATAACATTTCCACCTCCATGCTTGACAGTGGGGACGGTGTTCTTTGGGTCATAGGCAGCATTTCTCTTCCTCCAAACATGGCGAGTTGAGTTCATGCCAAAGAGCTCAATTTTTGTCTCATCTGACCACAGCACCTTCTCCCAATCACTCTCGGCATCATCCAGGTGTTCACTGGCAAACTTCAGACGGGCCGTCACATGTGCCTTCCGGAGCAGGGGGACCTTGCGGGCACTGCAGGATTGCAATCCGTTATGTCGTAATGTGTTACCAATGGTTTTCGTGGTGACAGTGGTCCCAGCTGCCTTGAGATCATTGACAAGTTCCCCCCTTGTAGTTGTAGGCTGATTTCTAACCTTCCTCATGATCAAGGATACCCCACGAGGTGAGATTTTGCGTGGAGCCCCAGATCTTTGTCGATTGACAGTCATTTTGTACTTCTTCCATTTTCTTACTATGGCACCAACAGTTGTCTCCTTCTCGCCCAGCGTCTTACTGATGGTTTTGTAGCCCATTCCAGCCTTGTGCAGGTGTATGATCTTGTCCTTGACATCCTTAGACAGCTCCTTGCTCTTGGCCATTTTGTAGAGGTTAGAGTCTGACTGATTCACTGAGTCTGTGGACAGGTGTCTTTCATACAGGTGACCATTGCCGACAGCTGTCTGTCATGCAGGTAACGAGTTGATTTGGAGCATCTACCTGGTCTGTAGGGGCCAGATCTCTTACTGGTTGGTGGGGGATCAAATACTTATTTCCCTCTGCAGAATGCAAATAAATTCATATACTTTCCACAATGTGATTTTCCGGATTTAATTTGTGATGTGCTATCTCTCACTGTTACCAATAACCTACCCTTCAATTATGGGCTGCTCATGTCTTTGTCAGTGGGCAAACTTACAAAATCAGCAAGGGATCAAATACTTATTTCCCCCACTGTATTTGTTGTTCATTTGATTTTATTGTAAACCGCTGAGATCTACCAAAGCTAAGCTGTATATCAAGTTTTTAATAAACTAAACTAAAGTAGTACCAGGTCTGAAAAGAGGAAGACAAATGCTCTTTATGACCTAAGGAAAACAGGCAACTGTTACTTTTACTACAGAGAGCAGGCTGGCTGAGAACATTATGCAGTAGCTGAATAAATGTGTTCCCCAAGCTACTCCTTTTATTGTTATACATGGCTTGAAGGTAGAAGTGGGAAAATTCACTCTGTGTTCTGCATCATTTTGTAAATGCACTGCTACAACTTAATCAGTCAATGGGCTGCAGGTGCCTGCTATTTAGGTTTGGCGAGCATAATCAAATTCTTTGATTGTATGTTTGTTTTGTCTATTGGCCATCAAGGGATTTTGATGAATCTATTCAAAATCTTACAGATACACATAAGTTAAGCCATATTAAAGACCATCAAGTCCATCATCCTGTCTCCAACAGTGGCCAGTCCAGATCACATTAATTTGGTAGATCTTAGAAGTAGATCTTTCACTTATACCTTATTTTCATGGATGAGTGATGGTTTTCCCAAGTCTTCCTGGCTAATAATTTGTATGAACCTTTATTCCAGGAACTTGTCCACAGCTTTTTTGAACTCCACTGTGTTAATCACCTTGATCGTGTCTTCATGCAACAGCTTTCACTGCTTAATTGTGTGCTGAATGAAAAAAATACCTTCTTCAATTTTTGAACTGTTGGTTGTTAGTTGTATAGAGCATCCTCTTGTTTTAGTGTTGTTTTAAAGTTTAAACCACTGGTTCCCAAACCTGGTCCTGGAGGCACCCCAGCTAGTCAGGTATTCAGAATATTAACCATGAATATTCATGAAAGAGATTTGCATGCAGTGGAGGCAGTGCTTGCAAATCTCTCTCAGGAATATTCATTGTGGATATCCTGAAAACCTGACTGGCTGGAATGCCTCCAGGACCAGGTTTGGGAACCACTGGTTTAAACAAATGTTCTATTTTTAACCATTTACCCTAATCATAATTTCATAAATTTATATTATATCCTATCTCAGTCATCTCTTTTCCAAGCTGAAGAGGACTAATTTGTTTAGCCTTTCATTATAACGGAGGTGTTCTATCCCCTTTATTGTTCTTGTTGTAGATTGAATTTATTCTATCTTTGTTATATCCTCTTTGAAATTGAGCAATCAGAATGTCACGTGGAGGGGCATAATCGAACGGGGTGCCCAAGGTTTCCTGAGGGCGCCTTCACAGGACGTCCCTGTGAAGGGGCGTGAAAACCCGTATTATCGTAACAAGATGGGCGTCCATCTTTCGTTTCGATAATACGGCCGGGGACGCCCAAATCTCAACATTTAGGTCAACCTTAGAGATGGTCAACCTAAATGTTGAGATGGTCGACCTTAGAGATGGTTGTCCCTGGTTTTCGGCCATAATGGAAACCAAGGATGCCCATCTCAAAAACAACCTAATCCAACTCATTTGGTCATGGAAGGAGCCAACATTCGTAGTGCACTGGTCCCCCTGACATGCCAGGACACCAACCGGGCACCCTAGGGGGCACTGCAGTGGACTAACTGATGCACTAACTGAATGGAAAAGGCCCTTCCCTTACCGATCCCTTAGCGATTCGGAAAGGAACGGGCATGCATGAAGGAAATTGCATGCAAATGAGCTGCTTGCTGTTAGCTCCTTCCTAAGGAGGGGAAGCCAGTGCAGAGCAGCCAAGTGTTATGCGTGGCTGCTCTGCGCATGCCAAAGACAGCTTCATACATGCAAACTGCGTGTATAATAGCCGTCTACAACCTTAAATAAATTGCCGTCTACAACCTTTAAAAAAACACAAGTCCAGGTGAAAACGTCCAAGTGATCATCAGGGATGTCTTTTTTTTTAGTATGGGTGAAGAACGTCCAGGTGTTGGGCACCTTCGCTATGCCTCTATCCCTGTGATGGGCAGTTGAGGATGTCCAAAATGTGGATGTTTCTGTGTGAAGGATGTCCATGCCTTTGCTATGCCTCCAACACCCCCTTTATTTATTTATTTATTTATTTGGAGCACAAGTAGCAGCAGTGGGATTTGAACTTGCCACCTCTGGTTTGCAAGACCAGTGCTCTAACCACTAGGCCACTCCTCCACTACACTCCCTTGAAATTTGGCCGGCCCTGTGGGGGGGGGGGCAGTTTAGGACATCCAAAATGTTTGAAAGAAGGACGTCCACCCCTTTGCTATGCCTCCGCTGACACACACACACCTCCCCCCCCCCCCCCCCCCCAGGGACCTGCATACTGTTGCAATGGACCTGAGTATGATATTTGAGGCTGGCAAAAAAAGTTTTTAAAGGTTTTCTTCAGAGTGGGGTGGAGGTAGTCACCACTGGGGGAGACAGGGGAGGTCATCCCCGATTCCCTCTGGTGGTCATCTGGTCAGTTCAGGCACCTTTTTGAGGCTTGGTCGTAAGAAAAAATGGACCAAGTAAAGTCGGCCAAGTGCTTGTCAGGGAAGCCCTTCTTTTTTCCATTATCGTTCGAGGACACCCATCTGTTAGGCATGCCCCAGTCCCGCCTTTGCTACGCCTTCCGACACGCCCCCAGGAACTTTCATCATCCCAGCGATGGGCAGCAGTTGGGGATGCCCAAAATCGGCTTTTGATTATGCCGATTTGTGTGACCCTGAGAGAAGGATGCCCATCTCCCGATTTGTGTCAAAAGATGGGGGCCTTTCTCTTTCGAAAATAAGCTTGATAGTACTCAACAATAAAACAACTCAGGTGGATGTGGAGGCAATCAAATCAGAAATATTGAATACAAATAACCAAATTTGAACCACTAAAATAGGAAAAAATATGTGAAGGTAAAGCACATTATATTAAAGGGGAGGAAAAAGCCTCAAAGAGCTCCAGACCAGCCGATATGTAGAACTAAAAGCAATCAACATGATCTATTTCACATCATTGGCTGAAAAAACCTTCCCTAATGTTCAACAAAAAATTGTTGTGGAACAAAATCTTCAGTACTAATGATTCAGCTTCAAAACATGCAAAATGTGCAAAACCCAGATACACACTTACTTAGGGTGTCAAATGCTGTCAAAACATATTGACCAGGCAAAAATAGTGTCGAAAAAAAGGGAATCCTCTCGCAGATGGTGTCCAACAAACTTCTTTATTTCAACAAACTTCAAAATTTAAAAGCAGTAAAGGAGACCCGACACAACTCATGTTTCGGCCCTACCAGCCTGCATCAGGGGTCTAGGAATTAAGTCAAGTCCTACATATTCCCAGAAACATCCACAGATAGTCTCCACTGACAATCCTAAAAAACCTTGGACAGCAAACTGTGCAAGACGTGCAGGACATCAGACTCAGAAACAGAACGAAGGAAGAAGAGAACCTCGGCTGCTGGGGGTTGGGGTCCCCCGCCAGCAAAGGTAGGCGACGGCGGGTTGACAGCGGGAGGGGGGTCGAGAGGGTCATTGGCACGGGGGTCCAGGGCCAAATCTATGGGGCCCAGGCCCCCGTGGCCCCACATGGCTACACCCCTGCTACAAACAGTGGCATTTACAGTAGAGGATTCAGTAAATGTGCCAAACAACAAGAAGGATTTGACAGCACCAACATAGACCCTCCCATCTGGAATGTCTGGCTTCGGATCTATTAAATCAGTTTACAATCCTCTCATATTTTAGAGCAGACTCACTGCTAATCTTTGCACTTCTTCATTAGGTTCTCATATGTGAATCAGAAAACTCACACTGTGATGGTGTTGATTTTTACTGTCTTCCATTATTGTCATAGTTACAGTGGAGCTGCACCACAAATTTTGTAAAACAAACCAACAAACCAGACAGTGTTACAGAATGCTGGATATTCACTAAGGAGGCCCAGATGCTCAAACCTCCGGCACTATACTAAACAGAGCTGGAGGAATATCGCCAGATCAGCGCAGATCATCTCGCTAATGAGATGCAAATATAGTCACGCTCATTGCATTGAGCATTAGGGAGTTTGGCGGGAGGGCAGTGTCTGGCACATGTGCTGAAGAGTTGTGCGTTAAGCACAGATCTTCAGCGCATGCCAAGAATGCCAGAGGGGAGGAGGAGGAAGAGGTGCTGACAGCGCAAGTAGAAAACCTTCCAGGTCTGGATATCGCTACCTACTTTTTCTGTACTGCTCTGCTCCCTTTCCCTTTATTCAATCCTCCTGCCTGCCTTCCTTTCTTCCTCCATGCTCCTACCTGTACTCTGGTCACTGTTGTTTCGATCACTGTTTTTTTGGGGGGGGAGGGAGGTACCATCGCAAAACACCAATAAGCTGGACAAGTACCCACTGGGTGTTTCAAGACAACCCATGACAAAAAAAGAATCTTGAGCACTGTTCTCCCTATTTCTCCCCACAGCTCGGCACAACCCTAACACCAGCTCTGAGCTGGAGTATGGTTTGCCGTGAGAGGAGTGCCCTTGTTTGGCGTGCTGCCCACTGAGCATTGGAGAGGAATACGGGATGACCTCTTTAGCATGCGTTTGCAAGCTCATTGCGCTCAGAGCCAGTGAGTTCGTTGTTTCACATGAATTGAAGGTCCTAACTGCATGCCACTGACTATAAATATTAGTTTTCAGCCCTAGAACAGCAGTACCCCTCCTACTGGGAAAATAAAGCAAGCAGGATTGCTACAGATCTGTACACAGAAAGTAATACTAGCATAATACAGCACTCCATTCATGCACACAAAAGACAGACAGCCTGTTACCAAAATACACAACAAGGGATCACAAATTAGATATATGCACACAAAAAGTTAACTGAAAACCCCAGTAGGTCAGGTTCTCTATGCAGTGCAATACTGGATTAATAGGGGGGGATGCATTTCCTCATACACCGAGCAAAGTAAAAATATCAAAGATGCGTATTTCCCACAGCGAAATAAAAAATAAATAGTGTAATTGTTTGTTAAAATCTGTAAGTGGTTCAAAGTTTTTTTTTTTTCTGAGCTAGTACACTGAGAGGAGGGCATGACTGCAGTGATGTGTGCATAATTATCAGGTAACCTGAGATGGCAACAGCTAAAAGCCATTTTATTGGCTGATAGTTCAAACAGTAGGTTCAAAGAGGAAGTTTAGCTTAGAGCTGGTAAGTGAAAATCTGATTGCTTTTTTTGTGTGTAATTACTAAATGTTTTGTGTGTAATTACTAAATGTTTATTTCTTATCTCCACCTTTCATGATGTATTGTAAGCCACCAGAATCTTCAAAACTTTTAGTATATGAACATTGCTGGGCAGACTTCTATGGTCTCTGCCCTGATTGTGACTGAATAGATATGGATGGGCTTGAGTATATATTTTAAGGGACTTCATCGTTAGTATCAGAACTTAGCATAAGAAGAGTGCTGGGCAGACTTCTACAGTCTGTGCCCTGAGAATGGCAAGGACAAATCAAACTCAGGTACACATATAAAGTATCGTATACCGTGTAAAATGAGTTTATCTTGTTGGGCAGACTGGATGGACCGTACAGGTCTTTATCTGCTGTAATTTACTATGTTACATTGAGCCTGCAAAGAGGTGGGAAAATGTGGGATACAAATGCAATAAATAAATAAATATAAAACATTCTGCTTGGATAGGAAGAGTTTGTGATATGTGAAAATACATTTTGCTTTAATGAAATTGCTAAACTTTAGAGTCAGAGACTTATCAATGAGGGATACATACAGTGCTTTTTTTGTACCGGCACCTTTTTCCTGAGGTCCGGCTCACTTGCCCGCTCCCTTCTGTTCCTGCTCTCGTGCTCCAAAATCTTTTACCAAAAGTCGCAATTCTCCTCTCTCCCCTGCCCTCCCCTCCATGTCCAGCATGTCGCCTCAGTCCCCTGCCCTCCCCTCTCCATGCTGGACATGGAGGGGAGAGGAGAGGAGGGCAGGGAAGAGAGAATAGCTGGACATGGATGAGAGGGGAGGGCAGGGGGCAGAGGAGATATACTGGACATGGAGTGGAGGGGAGGTCAGCGAAGAGAGATTTGCTGGACATGAAGGGCAGGGGAGAGAGGAGAATCACTGGACATGGATGGGAGGTGAGGGCAGGGGAGAGAGGAGAATCGCTGGATATGGATGAGAGGGGAGGGCAGGTGAGAGAGGAGAATCGTTGGACATGGATGAGAGGGGAGGGCAGGGGAGAGAGGAGAATCGCTGGACATGGATGAGAGGGGAGGGCAGGGGAGAGAGGAGAATCGCTGGACATGGATGAGAGGGGAGGGCAGAGAAGAGAGATTCTCTGGACATGGATGGATGAAGGAGTTGGCGGGGAGAGAGGAGAAATGCTGGTCTTGGATGGAGGAGAGGGGAGAGAGAATTATTGCTTTATATGGATACAGGGGAGGGACAAGAGAGGAGAAATGCTGAACATGGATGGAGGGGATGAGAGAGGAGAAGTGCTGAACATGGATGGAGGTGAGGAAATAAAAAAGAAGAAGATGCACATGGATGGAGATGAGGGAAAGGGAAGAGAGGAGAAAAACTGCACATGGATGGAGATGAGGGAAAGGGAAGAGAGGAGAAAAACTGCACATGGATGGAGAAAATAGGCAAAAGCTGGATCCACGTTATACCTCCTCCAGTCGATTCCACAGAGGAGGACACAGCTTTTACTTATGGATGTAGGGCAAGAAATGAAGAAGAAAGGAGGAAAGTAAAGAAATAAATGGAAAGGAAGCCCAGGAAACGGAGTTAAGAGAACAGATAGAGAGCAGCAGAATCAGAGACTGGGACCAATATAGATAGAAAAACAAAGTCACCAGACAACAAAGGTAGAAAAAATCATTTTATTTTCATTTTAGTGTTTGAAATGTGTCCACTTTGAAAATTTACATCTGCTATCTTATTTTGCAATGTATAGCAATTTGTTTTCTAAGAATATTGCTGACAGTTCCTGTCAGTGTGGCAAGTGGTGAGCAATCATTTTCACGGTTAAAAATCATAAAAAATTATTTGTGATCAAGTATTTTGCAAGAAAGGCTTGTAAGCCTTGCCATCTTTTTTTTTTTTTTTGTTACATTTGTACCCTGTGCTTTCCCACTCATGGCAGGCTCAATGCGGCTTACATGGGGCAATGGAGGGTTAAGTGACTTGCCCCAGAGTCACAAGGAGCTGCCTGTGCCTGAAGTGGGAATTGAACTCAATTCCTCAGGACCAAAGTCCACCACCCTAACCACTAGGCCACTCCTCCACACGGGGGGGGGGGGGGCGGCGCCAACTGATAGTCTGCAGGGGGGCACCAGAGACCCTAGGCACGGCCCTGCCCAGGGCCTTAAAAAGCGCAGCTAGATTTCACATAACAGCGTTATTTACATTTGGCTCCTGTGACATGGAATAATTTACCGCTACATATCTGTAGCATTTCTACACTGAGGGGCCCTTTTACTAAAGGGTTAGTGTGCGTCAAGCCTGTTGCCATGCTCCAATCCGGAACTACTGCCGGGCTACCGCAAGAGCCTGGCAGTAGTTCCCACCTCCAGTGAGCACCATTTCCGGTGCAACAAAAATATTTTCTATTTTTGTACTGCCAGTGCTTACCTGGCAGTACTCAGGCAGCACCGCATGCTGCCCGGTTACCGCTGGGTTAGCGCAGGAGCCCTTACCGCCACCTCAATGGGTGGCAATAAGTGCTCCCCTCCCCCTGGAAATGGTAAAAGGGGGCCTCAGCACATGTCAAAACACATGCTGACGCTAGCGCAGGCCCCCTTTTACCATTTAGTAAAAGGATCCCTTAATAAGTTTAAAATAGCCATAAATACCTTGCATTTTTGCCAAGCGTTTGGTAATTGAATGATTGCTTCCTTCTCAGGAGTATGATTTTTGGAGAAGTATTACTACTACTACTACTACTACTACTTATCATTTCTAAAGTGCTACTGGACGTACGCAGCGCTGTACACTTGAACATGAAGAGACAGTCCCTGCTTGACAGAGCTTACAATCTAATTAGGACAAACAAAGAGGACAAACAAGAGATAAGGGAATATTAAAGTGAGGATGATAAAATAAGGGTTCTGAGCAAGTGAATAAGGGTTAGGAGTTAAAAGCTGCATCAAAAAGGTGGGCTTTTAGCTTAGATTTGAAGATGGCCAGAGATGGAGCTTGACGTACCGGCTCAGGAAGTCTATTCTAGGCATATGGTGCAGCAAGATAAAAGGAACGGAGTCTGGAGTTAGCAGTCGAGGAGAAGGGTGCAGATAAGAGAGATTTACCCAGTGAATGGAGTTCCTGGGGAGGAATGTAGGGAGAGATGAGAGTGGAGAGGTACTGAGGAGCTGCAGAGTGAATGCACTTATAGGTCAATAAGAGGAGTTTGAACTGTATGTGGACACAGATAGGAAGCCAGTGAAGTGACTTGAGGAGAGGGCTAATATGAGCATAACGACACTGGTGGAATATTAGTCGTGCAGCAGAATTTTGAACAGATTGAAGAGGAGAGAGATGGCTAAGTGGGAGACCTGTAAGAAGCAAGTTGCAATTGTCTAAGCGAGAGGTGATAAGAGTGTGGATGAGGGTTCTGGTAGTGTGCTCAGAAAGGAAAGGGTGAATTTTGCTGATATTATAGAGAAAGAAACAACAGGTTTTAGCAGTCTGCTGAATATGTGCAGAGAAGGAGAGGGAGGAATCGAAGATTACCCCAAGGTTAGGAGCTGATGAGACAGGAGGGATGAGAGTGTTATCCACAGAAATAGAGAATGAGGGAGGAGGAGAGGTTGGTTTAGGGGGAAAGATGAGAAGCTCAGTCTTGGTCATGTTTAGTTTCAGATGGTGCTGAGACATCCAGGCAGCAATGTCAGACAGGCAGGCAGTTAAATTTTGCTGAAACTTTGTTATATTTGGTTTTATCTTCTTATATGGATGTTTTTCTGTCTTTTTTAATTTTGGAGTTCCTTTTCTCTTATCTATAGTGTTAGAATTGTGCATTGCTCATTCTGTTAGTCAGGGCAATATAGAAAGTGTTAAATAAACTGTAAATTATTTGGAGGGGGTAATTTTACAAGAAGCATATGCACGTAAAAATCCTTTATAAAATTACCCTCTTATTGCTGCTGGGCTTCAAGGAATATATATTGGAAAGCAAGACCATCGTTTGTCTTCTCAAATGCATGTGCAGTACAACAGTACTGAACCTATTTGATGGTGTTGAAATCACAAAGGCAAGAATATTAGACTATGAAAACTATTTACCTTTTGTGAAAGATAACATTTATGCTAAAATAAAAATAATCCTTTTCCTTTTTTTATTAGGATAGCAGCAGAGCCATCATCCCTGGATACACACTAGGGATGGCTGTTCATTGCAAGGCACAGATGCCAAGCTACAAAAGAAATGCAATGGAACCTCAGGTAGCATCTGGCTTTTTGGCAAGTTCTACAGGCTGATGGGCTAATATCTCTGAATTTATTTTACAGTTTTCTACTACTTAGGCAGAGGCAAGTTTTACAGCCCCTTAATTTTTGCATATCCCATTTCATTTTGGCATCCTGTACGTTTGAAATAATTCTCATTGTGAGGTTTAAAAAATGTTCACATCTGAAACTCTATATACCATGGTGGTTGTTTTTTCATAGTAGTGTTGAAAAAGCTACAAATATTTTCTGTGGCAATGTAAAGATTACCATAATTGACAAATCCACATCTAAATCACAAGTATCATGTGCATTTATTACCAGGCGAGGATGTGTGTTTTCTTCTACTCAGATTAAACATATGCTTCCGTGGTCAGCAGAAGGCATCGCTGATTGTTAGACTGGAGCCTAATGAAAGTTTAGCAAAGAAAAGGTAAGATAAGGATAAGACCTATACTTGGGCAGTGTCGAAAGTATGCAAGCATAATCAGGCCTGTTCAACTGTTTAAAATATAACTAAGAAAATGTTCCATGCAATGTGGAAACTCAAAAAAGTTAAACCTTTCTTCTCAAGGGAAATATTCCGAAGCCTGGTACAATCAATGATGTTAAGGTACTTGGATTACTGTAATACCATTTACGCTGGATGCAAAGAACAAATCATTAAGAAACTCCAAACTGCCCAAAACACTGCAGCCAGACTCATATTTGGAAAAGCGAAATACGAAAGCGCCAAACCCCTAAGAGAAAAACTACACTGGCTCCCATTGAAAGAACGAATTGCGTTCAAAATCTGTACCCTGGTTCATAAAATCATTCATGGTGAGACCCCAACACATATGTCAGACCTCATAGACTTACCAACCAGGAACATAAAAAAATCAGCACGCACATTCTTGAACCTCCATTACCCCAGTTGCAAAGGACTTAAATATAAATATATATATGCATCTAACTTCTCCTACATCAGCACGCAATTGTGGAATGCTCTTCCAAAGGCCTTAAAAACAATGCACAACCTAACAGCCTTCCGGAAGCTACTAAAGACCAACCTGTTCAAGAAGACATACCATAATGAGCCATCAGAATTGACCTAACAACAAAATTCTATCAGATCCAGATAATACCGAATTCTCTACGCCTGATTGTTTCAAACAATTTGTCACCAATGAACATTAACGCATTATCCCTTATGCCTGAAATGTACTGTTTATCCAACTCACTTTATAATTTACTTTTACATCTATGATCTGTAATGTATCACAACTTTGTACTTCTCATCCCGGAAATGGCGAGCGCCACTACGGTATAATGTAAGCCACATTGAGCCTGCAAAAAGGTGGGGAAATGTGGGATACAAATGCAACAAATAAATAAATAAATAAACTAAAGTGCAGTTAAAATGGCCATAAGAGCACACTGTTAGTACATACATGCACTAAGAACACAGCAGCTTGACACTTAGCTGGTGCTAAGTCCCACATTAAATGAGAAATGCAGAATGAAGAAGGGAAAGGGCATGTACTGTGCCTTATACGGTAAATCCATTTTAGACAGAATGTAGAAATAGAAATTGACCCGATAATCAAATCCCCCATGCTGTTCCAAACAGCGCTGGAAAATTAGCACCGGAACAGCGTGGGGGATTAAAGCCCTCATGAACACAACTAATAGCATGCAAATTTATGCACGCTATTAGTTTTGTCCATCAGGAGACCTCTGCACGAGGTTTGTGCCTGGGTATGCACCCAAGGCACAATCTTCCCACAAAAGTTGTTTGACAGATCTGAGCTGTCAAAAAACAAAAACCCAGACCTGTAAAACAGGAGGTTCCACTCCCCCACACACAAGGAAATGGAGGTCTGGTGGACCTCGACCCCCCCCCCCCCACTAACCCCTCCAGAGCAAGTTTCTTGGCCTTCTCCCCACCACCAACCCCTGGCCATGGGGAGCTGGTGGTCCGGTGGACCTCTAGCCCCCTAACCCCCTCCAGATCAAGGTTCCCTGGTGGACCAGTGGCCTTCTCCCCCCACCCCGTGGATATGGGGGGGCTGGAGGTCCAGTGGACCTCCAGCCCCCTAACCCCCCAACACCAAAAGACTGACCCTGATGACCCACTGGACAAACCTACCCACAACCCCCTGGTGGCCTAGTGCCCCCCCAAATCCCCTGTACCTTGAGAAGGGAGGAGGGAGTAGCACTCCCTCCTCCTTCCAGTGCCACCTACAAATTGGCGGCGCCCTGCTCTGCCCAGTGCATCCTGGGATGCGCTGGGCATGGCTTCCCTACCATATAAGGGGCTGGGGGGCTGGAGGTCCACTGGACGGCCAGCATCCCCTGTGTCCAAGGGGTGGGTGGGAGAAGGCCACTAGGCCACCAGGGAAACTTGGGGGGTTGAATGTGGTGGTGCAGGGGTCCATTGGATCCCCAGGGCTGATGGTGGCAGCCTGGGCTGATAGTGAAAACACACAGACTGCCTGTCTTGGGTGGGGGGAGGGGTAAAGGAAGAGAGCAATTTTAACCTAACGCCAGCTCCAAGATGCCATTGCATTAAGGCACTATTCTGCTCATACGATCAGAGTGCTGTGATCTGATCATACAGGCGGAATACTGCAGAGCTCATCCAAATATCATTTAAATTAGTTCTGTGGTATTCCGTGGCATGGGCGCTGTTTGACGCTCTAGACCCCTCTGATAATATGTGTGCTGGTAAATGCAGGCAGTAGTCTGGCACTAGTGGCCTCTAGCGCCCGCATTTACCTTTGATCATCGGGGCCCTAGATAAGAAGGTATTGGGTTCTGCTATTATTTTAGAAAAGGATCTGTCAGCATAAAGCCTGCTCTTCAATACAGGCAGGAATGGACGTGTATGCACTGGTAACATGTGGAGGGAGCATCCATTTTACAAAGATAAGAACATAAGAATAGCCATACAAGCAAATTGGTGAGGCAAAACTTCCCATGCTGACTCTCGCCGTCGGCCCTCACCAGGAATTCCTCAATGAATATCCATGAGATCTATTTGCAGACAATGGAGACAATGCATGCAGATAGATCTCATGTATGTTCTTTGGGGGAATTCCTGAAAACCTGATTGGATTGTGGCTCTTGAGGACCGAGATTGGACAATTCTGACCTATGTGTTCTGTAATTTTATTCTCTATAAAGATGAAGGCGGGTAACATCAACGGATGAAACACAGCGCCTTAGATATCTATATGTCAGCACATACATGTGCATTTAGGTATTTCAGAACACACGTGTGTGCCAACACATAGACATGTTTGCTTGCCCAATATCATTTGGCAGTATCGCTCTTGGCAGGAGACAAAAGACCAGAGTCTAAGAAGTTAGACTCTGTTTACTAAGCTGCACTAGAGGCACGTTGGTGTTACTAGTGAACGCTAACCGTGTAGATGCCCATAATATTCCTATGGGCTTCTACATGCTTAGCGCAAGCTAATTTTTAGCATGTGCTAAAAACACTAGCGCACCTTAGTAAACAAGGCCCCAGGAAATTAAGAGGTCATCCTCCCTTAATCCCACCAGTAGAGTGCTGCTCAAAAGAGTGCCTTTAATTTATTTATTTATTTATTTATTTACATTATTTACTACCCTGTACAATCCAGAAAGTTCTTGGCAGCTAGACATCCCTGGGAGTAGCTGTAATTCCTGACATTGATTTGAACTTCAGGATCAATCAGAGCCCAGGGCACCAACTTTGAAAGTATCTGGCCAATGGTACAATCAATCTTTTTCCTGAAACACTGGGAGAAGGGTGCCCAGGGAAACCATCCTGAACTTTGTTTTGACCAAGAATTTGTTCAGGACCCTCAAGTCTAGGTTGTGGTACATCTTCCCTGTTTTCTTTGGTACAAGGAAGTACCTGGAATAGAATCCATTCCCTGAATTGAAAAATGAACTTGCAGAACTATTGTTAGTAATATATAATTTATCTTTAAAATCAAGCATGGTACCGGAAGACTGGAGGAGAGCCAATGTAACACTGATTTTTTTAAAAAACGTTCCAGAGGTGACTTGGGAAATTATAGACCACTGAGCCTGATGTCTCTGCCAGAATAATGGTAGAGACTATTATAAAAAAAACAAAATTACACAACATATTCAAAAGCATGGATTAATGAGACAAAGCCAAAATGGATTTAGTGAAGGGAAATCTTGCCTCACCAACCTATTACATTTCTTTGAAGGGATGAACAAACGTGGATAAAGGTGAGACAGTTAATATTGTGTACCTGGATTTTCAAAAGGAATTTGACAAAGTACCTCATGAAATACTCCAGAGGAAACTGGAGAGTCGTGGAATAGGAGGTAGTGTTCTATTGTGGATTAAAAACTGGTTAAAAGATAGAAGACAGAGAGTAGGGTTAAATGGTCAGTATTCTCAATGGAGAAGGGTAGATAGTGGGGTTCCCCAGGGGTCTATGCTGGGACTGCTGCTTTTTAACATATTTATAAATGATCAACAGATGGGAGTAACTAGTGAGGTAATTACATTTGCTAACGACACAAAGTTATTCAAAGTTGTTAAATCGCAGGAGGTTTGTGAAAAATTACAAGGGGACCTCACGAGACTGGAAGACTGGGCATCCAAATGACAGATGACATTTAATGTGAGCAAGTGCAAAGTGATGCATGTGGGAAAGAGAAACTCAAACTATAGCTATGTAGTGCAAGGTTCCACATTAGGAGTCACCAACCAGGAAAGGGATCTAGGCTTCATCGTTGATGATACGTTGAAACCCTCTGCTGAATGTGCTGCTGCAGTTAAGAAAGCAAATAGAACGTTAGGTATTATTAGGAAAAGAATAGAAAACAAAAATGTTATAATGCCTTTGTATCACACCATGGGGCAACTGCACCTTAAATATTGTGTGCAATTCTGGTCACCACATCTCAAAAAAGATGTGGTGGAATTAGAAAAGGTACAGAGAAGGGCGACGAAAATGATAAAGGGGATGGGACAACTTCCCTATGAGCAAAGGCTAAAGTGGCTAGGGCTCTTCAGCTTGGAGAAAAGATGGCTGAGGGGAGATATGATAGAGGTCTATAAAATAATGAGTGGAGTGGAATGGATAGACGTGAATCACTTGTTTACTCTTTCCAAAAATACTAGGACTAGGAAGCATGCAATGAAGCTACAAAGTAGTAAATTTAAAATGAATTGGAGAAAATATTTCTTCACTCAACATGTAATCTTGGCTCAAACCCTCGACATCTCTTTGCCACACTGAACTCTCTCCTCAAAGTGCCTTCACCTCCAACTCCCTCTTCACTTTCTCCCCAGACTCTGGCTGAGTACTTTCATGATAAGGTTCACAAGATTAAACTTGAATTCTCAACCAGGTCACCTCCACCTCTCCTTCCCTTAGTCCATTCTCTCAACCTTCCAACCCCTGCCTCCTTTTCTTCTTTTTCTGAAATCACTGAAGAGGAAACTATACATCTTCTTTCCTCCTTGAAACTAACTACCTGTTCCTCCAATCCTATTCCCACCCATCTACTTAACATCTCCTACTGTCATCCCTTTTATCTGCCATATTCTCAATCTTTCACTTTCCACTGTGACTGTTCCTGAGGCCTTCAAACATGCCGTAGTCACACCACTCCTTAAAAAACCTTCATTGAACCCTATCTGTCTTTCCAACTATCGCCCCATCTCCCTCCTCCCTTTCCTATTCAAGATATTTGAACATGCTGTTCACCGCCGTTGCCTTGACTTTCTTTCCTCTCAAGCTATTCTTGATCCACTTCAATCTGGCTTTTGGCCCCTTCATTCAACTGAAACAGCACTTGCTAAAGTGTCCAATGACCTGTTCCTGGCCAGATCCAAAGGCCTCTATTCTATCCTTCTCAATCTATCTGCTGCTTTTGACACTGTTTATCACAACCTACTCCTTGATACGCTGTCCTCACTTGGATTTCAGGGCTCTGTTCTTTCCTGGTTTTCTTCTTATCTCTCCCATCGTACTTTTAGTGTATACTCTGGTGGATCCTTCTTCCCTTCTATCGCACTGTCAGTTGGTGTACCTCAGGGATCTGTCCTGGGACCTCTTTGTTTCTCCATCTATACTTCTTCCCTTGGCACTCTGATCTCATCCCATGGTTTTCAGTACCATCTTTTCACTGATGACTCCCAGATCTACCTCTCCACACCAGAAATCTCAGCAGGAATTCAGGCCAAAGTATCAGCCTGCCTGTCTAATAATGCCGCCTGGATGTCTCACCTCCATCTGAAACTAAACATGACCAAGAATGAGCTTCTTATTTTTCCCCCTAAACCAACCTCTCCTCTTCCCCCATTCTCTATTTCTGTGGATAACACTCTCATCTTCCCTGTTTCATCAGCTCGTAACTTTGGGGTCATCTTCAACTCCTCTCTCTCCTTCTCTGAACATATTCAGCATACTGCTAAAACCTGTCATTTCTTTCTCTATAATATCACCAAAATTCACCCTTTCCTTTCTGAGCACGCTGCCAGAACCCTTATCCACACTCTTATCACTTCTTGCTTAGACTATTGCAACTTGTTTCTCACACATCTGCCACTTAGCCATCTCTCTCCTCTTCAATCTGTTCAAAATTCTGCCGCACGACTTATATTCCGCCAGTGTCACTATGCTCATATTAGCCCTCTCCTCAAGTCACTTCATTGGCTCCCTATCCATTTCCGTGTACAGTTCAAACTCCTCTTATTGACTTATAAGTGCATTCACTCTGCAGCTCCTCAGTACCTCTCCTCTCTCATCTCTCCCTACTCTCCTCCCTGAGGAAATCCGTTCACTGGGTAAATCTCTCTTATCTGCACCCTTCTCCTACACTGCTAACTCCAGACTCCGTTTCTTTTATATTGCTGCACCATATGCCTGGAATAAACTTCCTGAGCCGGTCCATCAAGCTCCATCTCTGGCCATCTTCAAATCTAGGCTAAAAGCCCACCTTTTTGATGCAGCTTTTAACTCCTAACCCTTACTCACTTGTTCAGTACCCTTATTTTATCAACCCCACCTTAGTAATTTCATTTTCCTCTTTATTTGTCCTGTTTGTCTGTCCTAATTAGATTGTAAGCTCTGTTGAGCAGGGACTGTCTCCTCATGTTCAAGTGTACAGCGCTGCGTAAATCTAGTAGTGCTATAGAAATGATAAGTAGTAATAGTAATTAAACTCTGGAATTCTTTGCCAGAGAATGTAGTAAAATCAGTTAACTTAGCAGGGTTTAAATAAGGTTTGGATAGCTTTCTAAAAGAAAAGTCCATAAGCCATTAAGATAAGCAGCATAAAATGTATTATACTGTTTTGGAATCTTGCCAGGTACTTGTAACCTGGATTGGCCACTGTTGGAATCAGGATGCTGGGCTTGATTGACCGTTGGTCTGTCCCAGTATGACAATGCTTATGTTCTTATAAAGAGACCATATATATAAATCCAAAAACACTAAACTGGCAGTTTTAGTACCACTTAGAGAACAGCATTACTATATAGCAGTATAGTGCGATAAGCAAGAAGGGGAAAAAGCCTCAGATTGCTTATTTGATAACAGGACTTTAGGGTAGTACCAGCCATGCGCATTTAAAAAAAACATTCAGTTTAGTCTATCGCTAAATCTATCTGCTATGTCAAAATGGCTGGTTACCTTCTATACAGTGACTAAAACAAAATGAAAAAGTGTAAAAACAGCTTTTTCAAAAAAACCGTGCGTTTCAGTTTGTGCTGCAAACCACACCAACTGTGGCCAGACTTTCGCTGTAGCTGTATCAAGGTGCCTCGGTTTAATCTAAAAATAGAAGAAAAAATCTTAACATTTGCTTGTGTTGTATATCAAATAAGCAAAAGCAGGTTGGGTTCTGAGGCTTTTTCCCCTTCTTGCTTATCACACTATACTGCTATATAATAATGCTGTTCTCTAAGTGGTACTAAAACTGCTAGTTTAAAGAAGAGTGTTTTTGGATTTATATATGTGGCTTCATTGTACCCATGATTTCTGCAGCTTTGCTAGGCCAGTTTTATAAAGCCACATAGAGGAACAATTTCGATATGACGTCTAAGTCCAACTTTGGACGTTTTGCAAAACACATCCAAAATCTAAATAGGATTTTGTGATTTTGACGTTTGGTATTTTGGTCCATTTTCGAAAAAAAAAAAAAAAGTCCAAGTACAAAACACATAAAATCAAGCCATTGGGATGTAGGAGGAGCCAGCATTTTTAGTAGACTGGTACCCCTGACATCCCAGGTCAGCAGTACGGCACCCTAGGGGGCACTGCAGTGGACTTCATAAAATTCTCCCAGGTACACATCTCACCATTGATCTCTTACCTTGTCTGCTGAGCCCCCCAAAACCTACCCAAAAACCCACTACCCCCAACTTTACTCCACTACCATAGCCCTTTGGGTGAAGGGGGCACCTATATGTGGGAACAGTGGGTTTCTGGTGAGTTTTGGAGGGCTCACAGTTTCCTCCACAAGTGTAACAGGTGGGGGGAGGTAGGAGCCTGGGTCCACCTGTCTGCAGTGCACTACACCCACCACTAGACTACTCCAGGGACCTGCATGCTGTTCTAATGGACCTGAGTATAACATCTGAGGCTGGCAAGTAATGTTTTTCATTATATTTTTGGGGGGTGGGAGGGGGTTAGTGACCACTGGGGGAATAAGGGGAGGTCATCCCTGATTCCCTCCAGTGGTCATCTGATTATTTAGGGCACCTTTTTGTGCCTTATTCGTTATAAAAACAGGTCTAGCTCAAAGCATCTTAGTTTTAGTCCTGGATGGTTTTGTTTTGTTCCATTAAGGCTGAAAAACCTCTAAGTCTTAGGAACGCCCAAGTCCCGATCTGAACACGCCCCTGACATGCCTCCTTGAGATTTGGGCGCACTTCTGATGGCCGTCATAGAAAAATGTCTAAAAATAGGTTTCGAAAATACTGATTTGGACGTTTTTCTGTTTTGAAAATGAGCCCAAAATGCACTTATCCGGCTTTCTATGATAGGCCACAAATACGCACCTTCCTGCCCTCTCAATCTAGACAATCTGATATAAAATTACTCTTAAAAGGATTAAATTCATTAAATTGCGCACAAATTTGAGTCCCCTCCTCCCCCCCAAAAAAAAAAAATGAGCGCTGAGCAGTATTGTATAAACAGTGCTCCAAGTTGGATGCAGTTTATAAAATAATGCATAGCACCGGGATCCACACCCAAAAGGTTTACACACGCATCTTTGTAAAATAACACTTAGCAAGATATGCACGTAAATCCAAGTTGGAAATGCATGCCAATGATTGCTAGCACCCAATTATTGGTGCTAATCGGCTCGTTACTCAATTAAATTTTGCGTGCAACTCGGGTCCGTGCCCAAATTTGTATGCACAATTTTAAACGCCATGTATAGAATCTGGGGGAAAGTGTATTTTCTCTTCATTGATCAGATGGGCAGAAAATGGGAATACCACCCCAAACCCCTCTCCAGTTACACAGAAGCTTTGCAGATACTGCTGGATAATTTTGGCAATTACCGCATCATAACTGTAAAGCTTTGCCACACTTTAGTAAAAGATCCCCATTGTATGTTACACTGATATTTAACTCTCAATCAATGACTTATTTCAATCAAATTTATATAAGGTACCACAGTTATACAAAGTATATGATTCTCAGGTACCCAACTAAATTTAAATAGAAAAATTCTTCAACAAGAGAATTTCACATAGATCTTCAAGATAACATTTTTCGCTTTCACTTTCACTAACACATTATATAGTGACCTCAGCGGTGCTCATTGCCAAAAAATGTTTATATATATGGCAATGTAATCAGCACCCACCTCTTCATCGGTTCACCTAATTAAATTTCTCAATTTTAAATTTTTATACTTTATTATATTATTTAACTTATCTTTTAAATCAGACCCAGGGGTTCTGCTCTCCGACATGCATGTTTCGCTCAGAAGCGAGCTGTCTCAAGGACATTCCCCTATAAAAAGAAGAAACAACATTAGTACATCTCTTATCATCACCCGAGATCCCAGTATTTCCTGGTGCTCAAGCAAGGATAAAGATTATATCTCTATCAAAATCTTACCCCTAGCTTTTTTTAGTGCCAGCTCTGCTATAACTCCTCGCAACCAACCCCCTTGCAAAGATGGTGGCGGCGTCTCTTACTCTCATTTAAATATCCTCCATTTCAGTGACATAGTGGTCACTCCCCCTGGCTCCTATTGGATCAAAAATTAACCACCTCGTATCAGCGATGCCCATTCTAACTCGGCATTCAAGCTGTCAGGGGCCACCATCTGCAAAGAGTAAATAAGCCATTGTTCCCTATAATTCAGCAGCCTCCCAACCGAACCACCCTCCTTCCTTACTCCTACATACTCAATTATCCTCCATCTAATATCTTCTACAGTGTGTTGTCTCTGCAACCAATGTTCGACCAGAGGTGCCTGAGTATTTTGCGTGATAATTCGAGACTTATGCTCTGTGAGGCGTATCTTAATGGGTCATGCGCTCCTTCCAATATATATTAACTCACAAGGACATATTATAGTGTATACTACGTTACTACTATCACAAGTAGTCCTCAGAATTCTTCCCCTCCCTGGGACTGACCAAGCATGTCCTCTGATCGCTGATCTACACCATTGACAGTGTCCACATGTCATCTGCCCCCCCCCCCCTGTTTTTTTCTTTTCAATAGATCAAGAATCAAAACTTTTTCAAGATATTTAAGACATGTTTAGGATGCTTTGAATATAGAAAATTAGAAGTAAATTGCATTTCAGATTGGTGAAGCAATGAAAACAGTATTATCACTGTACAGATTCTATATATACTTTTAGCTAAAGACTTTTGTTATGGTATTAAACCTTAACGCTGTATGAATTCATCCCAGGATGCAGTAGCTTTAAGGTTAATAGTCCTTTTAATTAAAGGATAAGCCAGTTATTGAACACTGAAGCTAATCACAAAAGGATTACCAATGAAAATGAACATAGTCTGTGCAATTAGTCTGATAATTAAGACTTAAGTACTGGACAGAGATCAAAGTGCTTGTAATCTGCAATAAAGTTCATAGAGTTGTAAGGATTTTCAAAATGTTAGCTCCTGTTTTATTGCACTTTTCATTTATTGTGTACCCAAGACAGCAACAAACACGTTTTCCCAATGGATATCAGCATGTATAAGTACAGCAGCTGTTACTACATAAGCCTGGTGTTTCTCACAATATGATTACTCTGTCAACCACTACCATAAAAGGTGGCATCTGTGTTCATCAAACAGAGTTATCAATAAAAGTAAAGCCTTACAACAATTAGGGATCTCAAAGGAAGAACAAATCCAGCCGAACAAAAAAATGTCAACTACACTTCTTAATTACAAAGATTGTTAATCAATAAAATGCCTTCATAATTTTTAATTAAATTTTTATTTGTACTAGATGTTTAGAGGATCTGATTCTTTGTTTTCATTATGTTTAACAGTTGCAGTAGGGAGGTGCTCCCAGCATTTGCGAATAGCCATTCCCAAGAGAACACTTCATGTCTGTAATTGCATTTTGTCACCTACAGAGGGTGTTAACAATCCTTGTTAAAAGTAAAGGAAATAGTTAGGAGACATCTCACAGTAGCCATTATTATGGAGAAAATTACCAGCCAGAGCAATCCAGAAACTGTCAGGAATGGTTAGTAAGCAAGAGTGTCAGGAAATCAAGTATTCGGCAATTCATCATGACCTAACAGCAGCTCTAAAGTGAAACCTCTTAAAAAGGGATTGCTTTATGAAGTTGAATGCATTTCATTTATTTATAGCAGTGTGTACCGATTACAAGGCAGGTGTTATTACGTGATTTTGCAAGATACTGTGATGCAAAGCTTGATTAAAAATACAATTAAATCATCACACAAAGGAAGGAAGCAACTTTCAGCAATACAGAAAGGTGCTGCCTTCAGTTTGCTTTAGATATGGTGTTTATTGTATTGGGAGATACACACATTGTAAATCTATTTTATTTGTCTAGGCCAGTAGTCTGGTCTGCATGTTGCATGCTCAATTTATGCAGTCCATTCTGTCAATTCTTTTAACAAGATTTCACACACAGTGCGTTTAATTTTGAAGCATTTTCTTCAATTGTCCTAGATAGTACTCTACATTCTCCAGTGTTTTGAAGTTAACAAGACTTATTACTCATCCGTTATTGATAAGAAAATGTGTGACCTGCCTCTCAGCCTGCAGGACCTCACAAATGGGAATTGAGCACAGAATCAGACATTGTTTCCCTGTTTACACTTGATGATTCTTCAACTCCACATAATGGATTCCTGAATAATATTTCAAATCTGGGGAGCACAGGTGATTTGAAATACATCACCGTGCTATGGCTTTTGATGTTACTATTTAACAGGCACTTTCTAACTCTAACTGCTCTCAACTAGCAATGTTAAAAAAATAATTTGCCCAGTTTTCCAAAAGCAGAAAACAAACATATTTCTTTAAGGTCACTTGTGATGAAGAACTCCATCATGAAAATACCGTTCTATGCTACCTATGCCTTCAAAGAACAATTCTCTGATGGGAGCTCACATTAATGAGGGCGCATCTAAATGGCAGCATCAAAATATAGGTATGTATTTTGATAAATGGTGCACAGGCCCTATACAGAATAGGTACATGTTACATGTGCACTTGTACATATACACAATGGGTCAGATTCTGTAAATGGTGCCTAAAAAAATCGGCACAAAAACCACGTTTAGCGCTATTCTATAACTCTCATCTAGAATTAGGCGCAGTTTATAGAATACACACAGCGGTCAACCCCATTACTAAAATTTAGGTGCAACCATTTACACCAATTAAAACCTGGTGTAAATGCCCACACCTACTTTAGGCTTAGATTGGGCAGTGTGGTAATTTTTAGGAATGCCCGTGACCCACCCAAGGCCACACCCCCTTTTATAATCCATGCATCAGAATTTACGCATACTGCTTTACAGAATATGCTTAGAAAGTTGCAAGTGTAAATTCTAATTAGTGCCGATAATTGCTTGTTAGTGACCAATTATCAACACATATGAGCTTGTTAAGCAATTAAGTTGAGCACACAAATTTGGCTACACGTGCCAATTTGCGCATGCAACTTTATTTTGCCATTTATAGAATCCAGGGAATGTGTGTGTTGATGTTGCAAGGCACAGGAACACTCACAAAATGGCTGCTATCATCAAACTGCCCAATTTTGAAGTTCAAGACACCCTCTTCCTGGCCAGAAGAGGGATCACCTGCACAAAAGGAAGTTCTGTGAAATGCTATAAAAATGGTTCAATAGGCAGCATCGTTTCCCATAGAGGCAGGATAAAGATGGGAGGGGCGCACTATATAGAATATGTAACGGAAATAGAAGTGTCTAAAATTAAATCCATACAAAAAAGTGGCACACATGAGTCTGATTAGCAGATGGGTCAGAGACATATCACCAGCACACAGAGAAGGATAGGACTGGGGCTGGAAAAGGGATAGAAAGAGGATTTCACATGTGGCCAGGGCACATCCCATCTTACCTGCCCAAACACAAGACCCCACATGCAGTCAATTCATAATGGAGGGTTAAGTGACTTGCCCAGAGTCACAAGGAGCTGCAGTGGGAATTGAACTCAGTTCCCCAGGATCAAAGTCCACTGCACTAACCACTAGGCTACTCCTCCACTAGCAACATTCCATGTTGAAGCCTGCCCTTGCAGATCAGCAATGCGGCTGCGCAGGCTTCTGTTTCTGTGAGTCTGACGTCCTGCACGTAAGTGCAGGACGTCAGACTCACAGAAACAGAAGCCTGCATGGCTGCATTGCTGATCTGCAAGGGCAGGCTTCAACATGGAATGTTGCTAGTGGAATAGCAACATTCCATGTAGAATCTCAAATAGTAGCAACATTCCATCTAGAATCTCAAATAGGGAAAGGGGAATGGGACTTGATATACCACCTTTCTGAGGTTTTTGCAACTACATTCAAAGCGGTTTACATGTATTCAGGCACTTATTTTGTACCAGGGGCAATGGAGGGTTAAATGACTTGCCCAGAGTCACAAGGAGCTGCAGTGGGAATCAAACTCAGTTCCCCAGGATCAAAGTCCACTGCACTAACCACTAGGCTACTCCTCCACTCACTCCATGGGAGGTACATGGATGGGGCAGGGGCATTCCTAAAATTTGTATGCAATGTTACAGAATACTGGCAATGTGCATCCAAATTGATCACCGGGAAATACACCTGGTTTCAGCGGGCATAAGTCCCGGTAGCCAAATTTGTATGCCCAAATCATCACTCAATGCTATTCTATAATATGCACTCATCTTTGAATGCCCATTATAGAATAGCATTGAGCACCAAGTTTTTCAGTGCTGATAACCCTATATAAACTGGGAGAACAAGTACTCAGAGGTACTGGCTCAGATGTCTGCCATCTTCCTGGTCCACTAGCCAGCACTATGCCCTCCTCCTCCTTAGCCTAGTGAAGACTACATTTCAAAAGCAGTAGCATTTTTTTCTAAAAGAGGATGAAAATTGTGATTAGTTTGTCTAAAAACTGTTTCTGGCTGCAGAGATGTTTCATTTTTGTTTCATCTATTGCCAGGCTGGGGCTTGGGACCAGCTGTCAATCATGGACTGCAAAATGCTTGTTGCCACTTGGAGGTGTGCAAGTTGCCATTGCAGGATTCTGCTCCAATGTTTTACCACTCTTGTCCCAGATTAGAACAGATTTGCTTCAATGGAGATATATAGCAGGCTCTCTCATTACTAGAGTTAATGTCATTAAAATTAATATTGCCTCTAGACTGCGGTTTCTCTTCCACATGATCCCCTGCCATATACCAGACACTTTTTTATGGAGATTAATAGACTATTCTCCCTTTTTATCTGCAAAGATAAAGGTCCTGGGGTCTCATTAAAGCTGCTTTGTCTCTCCAAAATGTCAGAAGGACTTGCCTTACCATCCTTTACAGAGCTCCATTGAACAGAGCATTGAAGGCTGTTTTTCCTGGTTTACCAAGCCCCCTGATCAGCTGGATAGAAACAGAAAATTTGGTGGGTCATTCATTCATTTTGCCTCAGAGCCCCATTATTTGCTTCTAGATACCAACTGAAAAAGGAAGATGAACTCTTACCTTTTTAATAGGGCTTATATCAAAATTAGGATGTTATGACTTGGTTATTTTACTTTCTCATGGCAGTTTCTCCATTATACTGTTTTATGTAATTTTATTCAGTCCTGAAACTGAATATTCTCTAATTATGTCATGGGGTCACTTTGGATTTGTGCCATTGAAAGCTCATGCTTCAATAAATTAATTGGTCTATATAGTACCACTAGCCTTTGTGGTGTCTTTGCTGCTACAGATTAACACAGCAACCCTTCTGGAAGATTCCTCTGAGGTTCAAAGGAAACTTTTAGATTCATTTTGGAAAGGTAGCTATATTATCCTTTTCATACATGCTAGTTACAAATGTTTTGAATTAAAAAAATACTACTCACCTCCTGATTTGTTTGGTCTCCCTTGTTGAGTTACCTATTTGTTTATTGATTTTTGTTTATTCCCCCTCCCCCCCCCCATTCAGGGGTGGTTTTCGGTCTCCTCTACCCACTATTTCCCTGTTATAAGACAATATTGTATTAGTTTTTCTGATAGATTGTTTTTCCTTTTTTTAATGAGTTGATTGTGCACTTAATATTGTCTTTATGGATCAAGTTATGCTTGAGATCTTGTAATTGAAAATCCATATATAAATAAAAAAAACACTACTGAACAAAGTGAAAATTAATGCATCACTTACACTCACGTAAATGAAAAATACCAAACACAGTATAATTAGGGTCAGTTCTGTAAGAGGCTACCTCCTTGCTTACCTTTAAGAAATGCTTAAAAGACCTTCTGCTATTTAAGACTTATGAAAATGCTTCCCAAACACTGATGTAGGTGGATTGGACACCCTGCTGAGTCTGTACTATACTGGTTTGGGTCTTTTTTTATTACTTTATGTGTGTGTTGTTCAGATTTTATGTATGTACTGTACATTTTGAACTTCACCTTGGATAAAGGTGGATTTGAAATAATAAATTCTAATTTAGGCATCCCTATGCCATGTGATGAAAGCCTAGTCTTTAATGGCATCTGAGAGCCCAGATTCTGTTATAGCAGAGGTCAGCAATATTAAGTATACCATGTGACACTTTTTTCAAGATTTATTTGCAATGAACAAACTCGTGGATACGATCTTCTCTGCTTGAGGAACAAAACCATACCTCTCTCTCCATTCTTCTTCAAAATATCGTCTCTTTTTGTGTTGTGTCATTTTGGGAATAGCTACTTTGGCCTCTTTTATCGTTCAACTTTTTCCCATTTGAAAGTTCTTTTTCTTCATACACCTGTCTTATCTAATGTGAGTTTTGCCAGGCACACCTTCCTTACTCATGTGACAAAACATTTCCAAGTGATCTGTCCTCTGTGGCCAATAACAATCAGCTAATTAGGAGCATGGGACATAGGACAAATAGAAATTGACGCCAACGTAGTGTGGAACAGAACATGTACAACCCCCCTAATTCTATAAAAGTCACCAAAACTTGCGTGCACAAATTTGAGCATGTGCTCAATTTGTGTGTGCCATTTAATTGAATAAAGAGCCAATGAATGCCAATAATTGGCTTTTTAACAAGCAATTATTGGCGCTAATTGAAATCAATTAATATGTATGCATGTAAATGTAGGCACGTGATCCGTGCCTAAATTTTACGCACATCCCAGAAAAGGGGTGCACAAAAGGAAGGGAGTGTCATAAACATTTTGGGGCAGAGTGTACACATGGATTTGAGTTACATACGCAATTATAGAATAAGGAGGTTCCGCATGTAAATTTAGGTGACGGCATTTGTACCTAAATTACGTACAAACCCCCAGACTTAAAACATTGTTCTATAAAGTGCACCTTAGGCGTGGATTACAGAATAGCACTTAAACGTTATATTTTCAGTGCCAATTTTTTAGGCACAATTTATAGAATTCACTCCAATGTGTGCAATTATTGAATATCTGTGAGGTCGTATGTACAGCTTTCGCATGTCACCGCATGCCATAGGTTGCTGACCCCTGTGTTATAACCTGGTATTGGGGCACCTACATGTAACAATTACAGTTACATCATAGACTTAGTATAACTGTGCTCACATAAATATGGCAGGGACATGGGTAACACAGCATTCTGCTTGAGATCAGCGGCAAGAATGCAGCTGTCACTTGAGAGGCTGGTACTGACACATTTTGCTGACACTAGGGCAGCAACATTTTCTGTGGCAAGCCCATTGCTGTGGAACAAACTAGCAGAATATTTACAATTGTGTTCTGGGATTACACAGTTTAAAAAGGTCCATAATTGTCATCTTTTGTGTAGGCATTTTTGACTATATGATTGTATTGTTTGGTGATGCTGCAGATTCATATAGATGGCATTTTTATTGAGGTTTTTATGTTGGTTTTATTGAATGTGTATGTTACTGATTGTACTCCACCTAGGTAATAGGTGGGCTATAAATATGGAAAATAGATAAATAAGTTACGCATGTATGTAAGAGCCCCTGCCAATGTACCACCCAAGCTCTGCCCCTTAATATGTCTCACATTTAATCCAAATACAATCCCAAAGACCCCAGTAATGTCAAACTATGTCTCATCCAAAAAACGAGAAGTACGGGGTTACTATGAAAATGTTTCAAAATATCACAAATTATTCAAATCTCATTCAAAATAATAATAGTGTGTGAAAGAAGGTGAAGTCCTCAGAGAACTAACTCACCCATGTAGCGATCACTGTCTTGTGATACATTTTATCATTCATTGGGCATTAACCATCTCCAGTATGTAACAAACATAACTTTGTGCCACCCAATCACCTTCACACTAAATCAACGTGAAAATTAAATTGAGTCCAAAATGTGCTGGACAAGACTTCTCAGGTCTTTGCCCTGATTGTGGCTGAATAGATTGGGATGTGTTGGAGTGTACTTATCTGCTTCATAATATAACATCAAGTGGAATGGTCAGCATCCCCATGCATGGCATACTCCTTCAAAAGCAGCTCCCCTAAGTACGCCCACATAAGGAAACCATTACAGAACAGTGCTTAGTCACCCTGCTGTCACTCACAGATAAATGTACATTTACATGCATAAGAGACAGTACTCTATACATACATGTCCTCAAGTGGCATACAATTGTAGGTAGTCTGTTGTAGAATTGACCTTCATGTGTCAGCATATTTCTATGTTAAATTGTACAGCGCTGCATAACCCTAGTAGCGCTTTAGAAATGTTAAATAGTAGTAGTAGTAGTAGTATATTTCGCTGAGGAACCGACTCTCATATATATACCAAAATAGGTCTTATTTTCCAACCACTGGTATCTCCAAACAGATGGGGAGGGTTTATTATCCTCACTGATCTTCTATGTATTTAAGTTTAAATTTCTATTTAATAACATTTTTAAAAAGAAGTGCTTAATAGCTCAGAATGAGTGCTAATTTTCTTATTTTTGATGATGCTTTTAACTCCTAACCCTTACTCAGGTGTTCAGTACCTACATATATTTTATCATCCCCACCTTAGTACAAATCAAACTCGAGGTACATATAAAGTATCACATACCATGTAAAATGAGTTTATCTTGTTGGGCAGACTAGATGGACCATACAGGTCTTCATCTGCCGTCATTTACTATGTTATGTATGTTAGTAATTCCCTTATCTCTTATTTGTCCTGTTTGTCTGTCCTAATTAGATTGTAAGCTCTGTCGAGCAGGGACTGTCTCTTCATGTTCTAATGTATGCTGCATACGTCTAGTAACGCTATAGAAATGATAAGTAGTAGTTATTTCTGAAAGCATTAATATAAGTGTTACTTGCTTATAGAGATATTGATATGTTCTGAGTTATTAAATACATTTTTAACACATTGGTGGTTGCAAAATAAGATCTATGATGGTGGAGTGGGTTATACATGACGAGTGTGTTATATAAACTGCCACATGGTGGTCCTTTTACAAAGGCGTGCTGAAAAATGGCTTGTGGTAGTGTAGGCGTGGGGTTTTGGCGCGTGCCGATCCATTTTTTAGCGCACCTGTAAAAAGGCCTTTTTTGCCGAAAATGGACGTGCAGCAAAATCAAAATTGCTGCGCGTCCATTTTGGGCCTGAGACCTTACTGCCAGCCATTGACCTAGCAGTAAAGAATCCTAGCAGTAATGACTACGTGCGTCAAATGCCATTTGGCGCGTGTCCGTTACGCGTGCCCAAAAATAAAAAATATTTTTCAGATGCACATATCAGACATGCACAAAAAATGAAATTACCGCAAGAGCTACGCGGTAGTTGGGTGGTAACTCCATTTGGTGCTCGCTGGATGTGCATAGATGCTTATGTGGCTTAGTAAAAGGGCCCCTTAGTAAGCACTAGCACATGCTTACCGCAGCAAAAAATGAAGTACCACAGGGCGCGCTGAGGCATCCCACAGTAATTTTGCCATGTGCACATGCTAAAAATAGCACTTATTTTTTGGCACAGGAGGCGTGTCTGGGGGGGTTAGAGAGTGGGTGTTTTCTACACTAATTGGTTAGCACAGCTATATTGCCATTTACTAACTGATTAGCACATACCTAGCATGTGAGCCCTTACTGCATACATAATGGGTGGTGGTAAGGGCTCACGAACTAATCTGTTTTAATGGCAATGCGCTAATGGCAAAATTAGTGCCTGTCCATTAATACCAAAAATAGAAATTAAGCCATTTTACCCCTGAGGTAAAAATGGCCATAGTGCGTGGGAATGACCCAGGTAAGGTCATGCTAAGGCCACATTTTACCACTGTTTGGTAAAAGAGCCCCTTAAAAATGTTTGAGTCTGAGGTCTTTAAAAAAAATATTTCACCACATATTTAAACTGTGTTTGGTGTTTTTATTCATAGAATGTATAGCATGATTGACTTGAAGCAGTTCAGAGAAAAGGGACAAAATGGTATGGGGCTCACGTAGCAACAAGTGCAAGGAGAAATTTGCTGACCTGAACATGTATACAGAGGCGTATCTGAACTTCAGCAGTAGGGGGGGCCAGAGCCAGAGTGAGAGGGCACATTATAGGCCCCCCCCCCCCCGCCACCGCCGCCATTGCCCGACCCCCAACCCCCGCCAGCCGAGGTCCACTTCCTCCTACAGCGACGTCAGACTCCGAAACTGGATTCAGCAGCTTTGAACAGCACGGAGGATGAAGAAGAACTTAAAAGACCTCGGCTTGGCTGGCGGGAGTTGGGGTCCCCCGCCAGCTGAAGGAATATTTTTAAAGGCAGCGGCAGGAGGAAGCAGACCTCGGCTGGCGGGGGTTGGGGTCCCCCGCCAGCAAAGGTAGCCCACGGTGACGGCGGGGGAGGGTTGACGGCGGGAGGGGGGTCCAGGGCGAAATCTGCGGGGACCCAGGCCCCCTTGGCCCCACGCAGATACGCCCCTGGTATACCCTGGAGGAAAGGAGAAACCGGGGGTGATATGATACAGATGTTCAAATATGTGAAAGGTATAAATTTGCAAACACTTTCCAGAGACGGGAAGGTGGTAGAACTAGAGTACATGAATTGAGCTTGAAAGGGGGCTGATTCAGGAATAATGTCAGGAAATATTTCTTCACTGAAAGGGTGGTAGGTACCTGGAATGCCTTCCCACAGGAAGTGGTGGAGATGAAAACAGTAACGGAATTCAAAACTGCTTCAGATAAACACAGAGGAAAACTGATTGAAGGAATGGATCCAAATAAACTTAGCAGAGGTTAGGTAGCAACACCACTAATTGGGAAGCAAAGCCAACGCTGGGCAAACTTCTAAGGTCTCTGCCCTGATTGTGGCTGAATAGATTTGGATGAGCTGGAATGGAGCTTTTCAGGGCTTTGACAACTTCAGAAATTTAGAACAAGGACAGTGCTAGGCAGACTTCTACAGTCTATGCCCTGAAAATGGCAAGGAAAATATCAAGATCAGATATATGTATGAAGTATCACATCATAACCTCATTTCATATGGAATCTTGTTCAGCAGACTGGATGGACCGTACAGGTTTTTATCTGCCATCATCTACTATGTTACTATATTGATATATTATTGATGGATCACGTTATTCAGTAATAGTTTTCCAAAATTTGACCTTATAATTTATTTATTTATTTATTTGTAGCATTTGTATCCCATATTTTCCCAACAATTAAAGGCTCAATGTGGCTTACATTTGCCGTAATGGAGGAAGCACAATGGAAATAGAACTTTAGTTACATTCAGGTACAATTATATAAGGTTTTCAAACATTCTTCTTTGCTTCAGGAAATTAAGTAATCAGCCTTTAGCTGTGGATAGTTCTGTAAACAAATGGAGAGAATTAAGGAAGACACAAATCTGTTAGGATTTAAATGACAAATCATTGGTAGATTATGTTAAAAAGAATATGATACCTAGAGGACTTCATATTAACCAAGGAGCCCAACATTTGTTTGGATAATGAGAGGTTTTTTTTTAAGATGGGCAGTGATTTTCAATAAATGTGCCATGGACAAGATGATATTAATCATAGAAACAGCACAACAGGTGGTGGAAGCCACCCAAGAAAATCTTGAAACAGTGTACAGTTGCATTCATTGTTGTATCAAACACAAATTGACAATTTGCTGGCAAGATCAAAACAAATGTTGGATCATTTCAGAGTGTCATTGAAACAGACAAAACTTAAGAAATTCCAAAGAGATCAGATTGATTATGTTACATGACAAAACTATTCCTAATTAAAGAGTCTAGGAGAGTGAACCATGATTGAGTTTTATTTAATTTTACATCAGAAGGTTCTTTAGATCACAGGTGTAGCCAGACCTTGATTTGGGGGGGGGGGGGGGGGGCTTGAGCCCAAAGTGGGGGGGGGCACATTTTGCCCCACTTCTACGCTTCTCTCCACCCTCGCCACAACCCTACATACCTGGACTGGCGGAAGTCTCCAAATCACACCAGCAGAAGCCTTTCTGTGATAATACTCTGCTTCCCTTGCTTTCCTGCCCAAGGGAGGGGAGAGCAAGGCAGCGCAGCAGCAAACATCGCCACAAGAAAGCTTCTGCTGTAGGACTAGGGGACCCCCCACCAGCCATACCAGCAAACGTTGAGAGCCCAAACCCAAATTGTGGAGGGTCTAGGCCCCCAGTAACTATGCCACTGCTTCAGATATAGATAAAAATGTCAGCATCTGAACAACATAACTTTGGCATTGGATTCCCTTATCTCAATAAACATCTATAATCAATAAAAAACTACTGACACTTAGGCATATGGCACTTATAACACTTTTCCAAGTTAACACTGCATAACCAACTCAATAAAGTGGTTAGTCGGTATCGACCTAACCATACTTCATCCCCAACAACTGCAATAACTTAACTCAATCCACCCCAAGCATGGCTCATAGTACCAAGCCTGCCAACTCCCTATGAATTCATGATGGTATCGCACATGAATAAGTATAATTCAAAGAGACTCGACACGGCCGTGTTTCGGCCTTCCAACCTGCCTCAGGAGTCTTTTTGGTCTCTGGAATTATCCTTAAAAATAGTCTGTGTCTGTTGATCTGCTGCCAGAAAAAAACATTGTGTGGGATCGGCAATAGATTGTCGCCTCTTCAAAACGTTTTGAAGAGGCAACAATCTATTGCCGATCCCACACAACGAGTTCTTTTGAGCATTGAGTTTCATATATAACGTTTTTTTCTGACAGCAGATCAACAGACACAGACTATTTCTACAGATAATTCCAGAGACCAAAAAGACTCCTGAGGCAGGCAGGAAGGCCAAAACACGGCCGTGTCAAGTCTCTTTGGATTACACTGTTGACTTGGACTCATCATATCTATTGAGCTACATCCCCCAAAGACGTCCAAATCAGTATAATCGAAACCCGATTTTGGACGTCTCCAACTGCAGTCCATCGCAAGGACATCCAAATTTCAAGGGGGCATGTCAGAGGCGTAGCGAGGTGGGACTTCGGCATGCCTAACACTTGGATGTCTTTGACCCATAATCGAAAAAAAGCAAGGACGTCCATGACTAACACTTAGACGTTTTCATCCGGACGTGTTTTTTTAATGAATAAAGCACAAAAAGGTGCCCAAAATGACTAGATGACCACCATTGAACGTGCAGGACGTAAGGATGACTCACACAGAAACAACGGTGACCCCTTCAGCTTCTTTTTAACCATTTTCCTCATTTTGTCATAGTCACCCTTTTGAAAATTGAATGCTGCTATAGTAGATTTCTTTAATAAAATCACTCCAGATATCAGCTCAAATTTGATCATGTTATGATCACTGTTACTGCTCGTACCAATGCCATGCATTTCACTAAGGACTAGATCTAAAATAGCTCCCCTTCTTGTTTCTCACCTAACCTACCCCATTTTCTTCTTGTGAGACTGTCATTCGAATACTTTTGTGTTTCACTTATATATTCTAATATTTGTCAACATTTTCTTATTTCCGATCTGAAGAAGAAGGGTTACCTTCAAAGCTAATCAACAAATATATTAAGTTAGTCCAATAAAAAAGGTATCATCTTATTTTATTTTCTCTGTTTTGATTTATTTTATTAATAACCTAAGAGCCTAAATTTATTTATTTTATTTATTGCATTTGTATCCCACATTTTCCCACCTCTTTGCAGGCTCAATGTGGCTTACAATACATCATGAATAGTGGCAATACATAAGAAAATAGACATGTAGTATTACAGAAGGATCTTGGGTAACATGATAATAATAAGACATCATCATAGTAGTGTAACAAGCGGATGTTATATGACAATTCTGGATATATGTAGAGGAGTTCACATTTGCTGATCTTTGTGGTATATCTTGTTAAAGAGATGGATTTTCAGTAGTTTGGGAAAGTTAGTTAGTTCATAGATCGCTATTAAATTGCACGGCAGCGCATTCCAGAATTGTGTACTTAGGTATGAAAAGGTTGACGCATGCATTAATTTGTATTTTAGACCTTTGCAGTTGGGGAAGTGAAGATTCAGGAATGTGCGGGATGATTTTTTTAGCATTCCTGGGTGGTAAGTCTATCAGGTCTGACATATAGGCCGGATGCATCTCCGTGAATGATTTTTGTGAACTAGGGTGCATATTTTGAACGTGATGCATTCTTTAAAGGGAGCCAGTGTAGCTTTTCTCGTAGGGGTATAGCACTTTCATATTTTGTTTTACCGAATATGAGTCTAGCTGCAGTGTTCTGGGCTGTCTGGAGTTTCTTGATTATTTGCTCTTTGCAGCCAGCATAGAGTGCGTTGCAGTAGTCTAGGTGACTGAGTACAGGGCCGTGCCGATGCGGTAAGCGGGGTAAGCGCCGCAGGGGGTGCCATCTTCTGGGGGGCGCCGCCGCTGCGTGCTTACCTTGCCCCTCCTTGCTCCTTGATGTCAGAAGAAGGCGGAACACTGAACGAACCAATGGAAGGCTAGAGACGTCGGGTCGGGAGCGCCGCCTCTTCACTGACGCTGCGCTGTCGGAGGAAGGTAAATTTAAAAGAAAAAAAAGGAAAGGGATCTTGGGGGGGACAAGAGGGCGGGCAGTTCCTACATGGGAGCGGGAGGGCAGGGAGAGAGGAGCATAGATGGGAGGGCAGGGTTCATGGAAGGGAGAGAGGGGAATTGCTTGATCGGGATAAATGGCGGGGGCAGGGGACAGATGGCATGGATGGGTGGGGGTAGGGCTCAGGGAGAGAGGGGAATCACTGCCTTGGAGCCAGGCAGGTGCGGGGGGTGGCGGCGCCAACTGGTAGTCTGCAGGGGGCGCCAGAGACCCTTGGCACGGCCCTGAGTACCATTGATTGTACCAGGTTGCGGAAGACGGTCCTTGGGAAGAAAGGTCTTACTCTTTTTAGTTTCAACATTGAGTGGAACATCTTCTTGGTTGTGTTTTTCGCGTGGTTCTCAAGTGTTAGTTGTCGATCGATGGTAACTCCAAGAATTTGTAGGGTGTCTGAAATTGGAAGATTCAATTTTGGTGTGTTAATGGTGGTGAATTTGTTCGTGTTACCTTCTTCCCACATTTTCCTATGTCATTGGTACCCATACGTAGCAAGACAGCAGGCTCCTCCCCAGCACTATCTAAATCTTATCTAGGTGACGCGTGAGGTCCATCACCTTTGCACCTGGCAGGCAAGTGACCAGACGATCCTCACGTCCACCAGCCACCGAGCTATCTACATGCCTAATGATCAAATCACCAAATGCAGTATCTGAATATCCTCTATCTCTCTCTTTCTCTTGCACCACAGTGTAGCAAGCAATGCAAATAAGTTTCAAAGTATATTGTCACTTAAAGTCTCTATGGTTAGAGACTGGGAGATTCAGAGGGTGTAAAACTCCAATGCTGATCTTTAAGTAAATTGTTTCTGGTGGAAAGTGTGATGGTTCCCAGGAGGTTTTGTGGGTATAAAGCAATTCCTACCATGTGACCTTTTCCAGACATTAATCCACTCTCTAGTATTGAACCATTTCAATTACTGTAATGGGATTTCTACCGGGTGCAAAGAACACATCCTAAAGAACTTCAGACAGCGCAAAATACGGCTGCGAGATTAATATTTGGAAAATCAAGGTTTGAAGCAGCTAAACCCCTTAGAGAGAAACTTCACTGGCTCCCGATAAAAGAGCGTATCAAATTCAAAATCTGTGCTTTAACCCACAAGATCGTACACGTGGAAGCTCCAGCTTATATATTCAGCCTGATTGACCTCCCTTCCAGGAATTCCATAAAGCCTTCTCGATCCTATTTCACTCTTCACTACCCTAACTGCAGGAATCTGAGGTACAAATTGTTCTTCAGCTCCTCCTTTTGCTTTGCAAGTCCTCGTTACTGGAATGCTCTACCATCTACTTTAAAGGAGACTGCCGACCACAATCTGTTCAAGAAGTCCCTTAAGACTTATCTATGTGGTCAAGCTACTCTTCTGTTATTTAACTTCTCGACCAGCCCTCGTTTGTATCTCCTGTTGTT